>NW_026543386.1:0-31707 GCF_028750875.1 Macrosteles quadrilineatus
TTGTGATAGCTTCTACATTGGACAGACTGTGAACTTCGTTATCGCTTCAAAAACCACATATCTGCATGGAGGAACAACAAACCGGAAAGATCAAATGTCGCACAACACCTGTTACAAAATGGGCACTCACTAGGAAAAATGGAGGATAGTCTAGATATTTTAAAGAATTGTAAGAAAGGATATGTAATGAATGCTTGGGAAGAATTGTATATTTATAAGGAAAAATGTAAAGATAGAAATAAGTTGATTAATGAACAAATACATTTTGATTCCAGTTGCACTTATAAAAATGTATTGGCCGGTGCTTCCGGTAGCCAATAGGGTATAAGTAGGGACGCCATTCAAGATTCTTGTCATTCGCCTATTGGGTCTGATGATGATTGGAGTGTCCAATCGAAATCGATCACTACTTACCACCTTTTTTGTATATTTACCGTCTTGTGAGTAACAGTATAAGCGTAAATATATGTTTTAAGTGTTTTAAGACGTTTCTTTTATTTACTTTAAGTAAATTTAATAACACGTACAATGCTGATCAAGAAGTTATTTAGTGAAGCTAGTCAAGCAAAATTAGCAGCAAAATATAGGGATACAAGAATCAAGATTTCCATGAAGATTGCAGATATTTACTTCAAACTAAGAATGCATCAAGAAGAGAATTACACCAAAATACGCTAAAATCAAAGTCAACTGTAAACTACTGCCGCTAAAAGAACCAAGGAACAAGGAGAGGTATTATTCATCCAAAATATGATCAAACAACTTTACTGTGAAAAAGAAGAACTGAACCAGATTGCCTACGACATCCACCTACAATTTTTGAGATCATACGGACTAATAGCATGGAATTTACTGACACGAAGTCGTCAGTGAAGAGGTTGAAGATGCCATGGACAGGAAATATTTACGGATAAACTACAAATTAGACAAACTCGTAGAGAAGAATACACCTAATAAAGACTTGGATAGGACCAGTACAGAACACAAATTCCAGAAGAGAGTCATCAAACCTTACAGACATTCAATTCAGTGAAGAAGAAACGAAAATACTGAACTACGGAATGAAGTACAATTTCCCAATGAAGAAGAAGGGCGAAAACGAACTACTAGCTACTGAAGTTGAAGCAAATGTAAAATCACTCAGAGACGTAGACCATTATGCCGTTCGGAAGGAAGTAACAGCCAACGATTTCACCAGCCAAGGACACATAGATCCCAGCAGAAATTAAGAACTGAAGACGTGCAGCAAAATAAAGAAGAAACTGGAAGAGAATAGCTCAATCGTTGTGAAAGCAGACAAAAGCAACGCCATTGTAGTGCTCGGAAAAGAAGAATATATAAAGAAGACGGAAGATTTCATCAAAGAAAATAACTTCAAAGAGCTGAAAAAGGATCCAACGCAGAAGTACCAAAGAGAGCTGTCCGACGTCGTGAAGAGATGCACCAGAGTGATTCCCGAAGAATGTCGACAGAAGATGAACATCCTAAATTCTAAAGCGCCCGTGATGAAAGGGATCCCAAAAATACACAAGAAGAATGTACCCATCAGACCATTAGTTAACTTTAAATGTGCTCCTACCTACAATGTTTCAAAATTGTTAGCAAGTAAGCTCAGCAATGATTTAGAATTAGAACATGTATACAATGTAAAGAATAGGTATGAATTTGTTGAACGTTGTCAAGAACATAGATATAGATTCGAATAGTAGGCTAGTCTCATTTGATATCGCAAATCTGTACACAAACATTCCTGTATCCGAAACTGTAGATCTTGTTAAATGTAGGCTTTTACAGAATAGTTTAGACGATGAATATGTCAATCAGATTGTAAAATTACTTGTGACTGTTTTGAAGCAAAATTATTTTTGATTCAACAATAGATTTTACGAACAAACAGATGGTTTAGCTATGGGAAGTCCACTTTCGGCAATTTTGTCAGAAATATTTTTACAGCATCAGGAAAAAGAAATGTTAACGAATTTAAGAAAAAATCATGATGTAAAACTGTATGTTAGATATGTAGACGACATTCTTGTTATCTTCAGACAAGCCCAGGAGCAGGAGCACGAAACGATGATGCAGACACTAAACAACCACCACCCGAACCTCACCTTTACTAACGAGTTTGAAGAAAACAAAAAGATCAAATTCCTGGACCTCACATTAGAGAGAAAAGACAGCAAGATAGAGTTTGACATCTACAGGAAACCTACGCAAACGGACACTACAATCAACAACAAGTCTATCCATCCGACAATCCACAAGACCGCAGCCTTTAGATCTATGCTGTACCGAGCCTATAAGATCCCACTTAGCCAAACCAATAGGAAAAAAGAACTGGACACCATTAAGAAGATCGCTCAAGTGAATGGATTTCGGACCAAGACGATAGAGGACATCGCAAGGAAGACGAGGAGGAAAATCGATAGACAGAATACACTACACAGCAGAACAACATTAGAAGAGATAAAAGAGGAAAACACTAGATATATCACATTTAGCTACACGGGGACTACAACACAAAGGACTGCTAACAGATTCAAGAAATACGGAGTTTCAATAGCCTACAGGACTCAGAACACCATGAGTAAAATACTGCATCCAAAAATAGAAGATTGTAACAAATTCGACACTTCAGGCATATATAAAATCAATTGTGACGATTGTGATAGCTTCTACATTGGACAGACTGTGAACTTCGTTATCGCTTCAAAAACCACATATCTGCATGGAGGAACAACAAACCGGAAAGATCAAATGTCGCACAACACCTGTTACAAAATGGGCACTCACTAGGAAAAATGGAGGATAGTCTAGATATTTTAAAGAATTGTAAGAAAGGATATGTAATGAATGCTTGGGAAGAATTGTATATTTATAAGGAAAAATGTAAAGATAGAAATAAGTTGATTAATGAACAAATACATTTTGATTCCAGTTGCACTTATAAAAATGTATTGGCCGGTGCTTCCGGTAGCCAATAGGGTATAAGTAGGGACGCCATTCAAGATTCTTGTCATTCGCCTATTGGGTCTGATGATGATTGGAGTGTCCAATCGAAATCGATCACTACTTACCACCTTTTTTGTATATTTACCGTCTTGTGAGTAACAGTATAAGCGTAAATATATGTTTTAAGTGTTTTAAGACGTTTCTTTTATTTACTTTAAGTAAATTTAATAACACGTACAATGCTGATCAAGAAGTTATTTAGTGAAGCTAGTCAAGCAAAATTAGCAGCAAAATATAGGGATACAAGAATCAAGATTTCCATGAAGATTGCAGATATTTACTTCAAACTAAGAATGCATCAAGAAGAGAATTACACCAAAATACGCTAAAATCAAAGTCAACTGTAAACTACTGCCGCTAAAAGAACCAAGGAACAAGGAGAGGTATTATTCATCCAAAATATGATCAAACAACTTTACTGTGAAAAAGAAGAACTGAACCAGATTGCCTACGACATCCACCTACAATTTTTGAGATCATACGGACTAATAGCATGGAATTTACTACACGAAGTCGTCAGTGAAGAGGTTGAAGATGCCATGGACAGGAAATATTTACGGATAAACTACAAATTAGACAAACTCGTAGAGAAGAATACACCTAATAAAGACTTGGATAGGACCAGTACAGAACACAAATTCCAGAAGAGAGTCATCAACCTTACAGACATTCAATTCAGTGAAGAAGAAACGAAAATACTGAACTACGGAATGAAGTACAATTTCCCAATGAAGAAGAAGGGCGAAAACGAACTACTAGCTACTGAAGTTGAAGCAAATGTAAAATCACTCAGAGACGTAGACCATTATGCCGTTCGGAAGGAAGTAACAGCCAACGATTTCACAAGCAAAGGACACATAGATCCCAGCAGAAATTAAGAACTGAAGACGTGCAGCAAAATAAAGAAGAAACTGGAAGAGAATAGCTCAATCGTTGTGAAAGCAGACAAAAGCAACGCCATTGTAGTGCTCGGAAAAGAAGAATATATAAAGAAGACGGAAGATTTCATCAAAGAAAATAACTTCAAAGAGCTGAAAAAGGATCCAACGCAGAAGTACCAAAGAGAGCTGTCCGACGTCGTGAAGAGATGCACCAGAGTGATTCCCGAAGAATGTCGACAGAAGATGAACATCCTAAATTCTAAAGCGCCCGTGATGAAAGGGATCCCAAAAATACACAAGAAGAATGTACCCGTCAGACCATTAGTTAACTTTAAATGTGCTCCTACCTACAATGTTTCAAAATTGTTAGCAAGTAAGCTCAGCAATGATTTAGAATTAGAACATGTATACAATGTAAAGAATAGGTATGAATTTGTTGAACGTGTCAAGAACATAGATATAGATTCGAATAGTAGGCTAGTCTCATTTGATATCGCAAATCTGTACACAAACATTCCTGTATCCGAAATTGTAGATCTTGTTAAATGTAGGCTTTTACAGAATAGTTGGTACTTACGTATTAAACGGAGGCCACATTTTGTCAGCGCGCTGCGGCGGTTATGTTAGGTTGGGTTATCATAATAGAAAGTATAACTCGTCTGGTATCGATTCATAACCAAGCGAGGAAAGTCCTACACACATAATATTTACGATAACCCAACCTAACATAACCGCCGCAGCGCGCTGACAAATTGTGGCCTCCGTTTAATACGTAAGTACCGAATAGTTTAGACGATGAATATGTCAATCAGATTGTAAAATTACTTGTGACTGTTTTGAAGCAAAATTATTTTTGATTCAACAATAGATTTTACGAACAAACAGATGGTTTAGCTATGGGAAGTCCACTTTCGGCAATTTTGTCAGAAATATTTTTACAGCATCAGGAAAAAGAAATGTTAACGAATTTAAGAAAAAATCATGATGTAAAACTGTATGTTAGATATGTAGACGACATTATTGTTATCTTCAGACAAGCCCAGGAGCAGGAGCACGAAACGATGATGCAGACACTAAACAACCACCACCCGAACCTCACCTTTACTAACGAGTTTGAAGAAAACAAAAAGATCAAATTCCTGGACCTCACATTAGAGAGAAAAGACAGCAAGATAGAGTTTGACATCTACAGGAAACCTACGCAAACGGACACTACAATCAACAACAAGTCTATCCATCCGACAATCCACAAGACCGCAGCCTTTAGATCTATGCTGTACCGAGCCTATAAGATCCCACTTAGCCAAACCAATAGGAAAAAAGAACTGGACACCATTAAGAAGATCGCTCAAGTGAATGGATTTCGGACCAAGACGATAGAGGACATCGCAAGGAAGACGAGGAGGAAAATCGATAGACAGAATACACTACACAGCAGAACAACATTAGAAGAGATAAAAGAGGAAAACACTAGATATATCACATTTAGCTACACGGGGACTACAACACAAAGGACTGCTAACAGATTCAAGAAATACGGAGTTTCAATAGCCTACAGGACTCAGAACACCATGAGTAAAATACTGCATCCAAAAATAGAAGATTGTAACAAATTCGACACTTCAGGCATATATAAAATCAATTGTGACGATTGTGATAGCTTCTACATTGGACAGACTGTGAACTTCGTTATCGCTTCAAAAACCACATATCTGCATGGAGGAACAACAAACCGGAAAGATCAAATGTCGCACAACACCTGTTACAAAATGGGCACTCACTAGGAAAAATGGAGGATAGTCTAGATATTTTAAAGAATTGTAAGAAAGGATATGTAATGAATGCTTGGGAAGAATTGTATATTTATAAGGAAAAATGTAAAGATAGAAATAAGTTGATTAATGAACAAATACATTTTGATTCCAGTTGCACTTATAAAAATGTATTGGCCGGTGCTTCCGGTAGCCAATAGGGTATAAGTAGGGACGCCATTCAAGATTCTTGTCATTCGCCTATTGGGTCTGATGATGATTGGAGTGTCCAATCGAAATCGATCACTACTTACCACCTTTTTTGTATATTTACCGTCTTGTGAGTAACAGTATAAGCGTAAATATATGTTTTAAGTGTTTTAAGACGTTTCTTTTATTTACTTTAAGTAAATTTAATAACACGTACAATGCTGATCAAGAAGTTATTTAGTGAAGCTAGTCAAGCAAAATTAGCAGCAAAATATAGGGATACAAGAATCAAGATTTCCATGAAGATTGCAGATATTTACTTCAAACTAAGAATGCATCAAGAAGAGAATTACACCAAAATACGCTAAAATCAAAGTCAACTGTAAACTACTGCCGCTAAAAGAACCAAGGAACAAGGAGAGGTATTATTCATCCAAAATATGATCAAACAACTTTACTGTGAAAAAGAAGAACTGAACCAGATTGCCTACGACATCCACCTACAATTTTTGAGATCATACGGACTAATAGCATGGAATTTACTACACGAAGTCGTCAGTGAAGAGGTTGAAGATGCCATGGACAGGAAATATTTACGGATAAACTACAAATTAGACAAACTCGTAGAGAAGAATACACCTAATAAAGACTTGGATAGGACCAGTACAGAACACAAATTCCAGAAGAGAGTCATCAACCTTACAGACATTCAATTCAGTGAAGAAGAAACGAAAATACTGAACTACGGAATGAAGTACAATTTCCCAATGAAGAAGAAGGGCGAAAACGAACTACTAGCTACTGAAGTTGAAGCAAATGTAAAATCACTCAGAGACGTAGACCATTATGCCGTTCGGAAGGAAGTAACAGCCAACGATTTCACCAGCCAAGGACACATAGATCCCAGCAGAAATTAAGAACTGAAGACGTGCAGCAAAATAAAGAAGAAACTGGAAGAGAATAGCTCAATCGTTGTGAAAGCAGACAAAAGCAACGCCATTGTAGTGCTCGGAAAAGAAGAATATATAAAGAAGACGGAAGATTTCATCAAAGAAAATAACTTCAAAGAGCTGAAAAAGGATCCAACGCAGAAGTACCAAAGAGAGCTGTCCGACGTCGTGAAGAGATGCACCAGAGTGATTCCCGAAGAATGTCGACAGAAGATGAACATCCTAAATTCTAAAGCGCCCGTGATGAAAGGGATCCCAAAAATACACAAGAAGAATGTACCCATCAGACCATTAGTTAACTTTAAATGTGCTCCTACCTACAATGTTTCAAAATTGTTAGCAAGTAAGCTCAGCAATGATTTAGAATTAGAACATGTATACAATGTAAAGAATAGGTATGAATTTGTTGAACGTGTCAAGAACATAGATATAGATTCGAATAGTAGGCTAGTCTCATTTGATATCGCAAATCTGTACACAAACATTCCTGTATCCGAAACTGTAGATCTTGTTAAATGTAGGCTTTTACAGAATAGTTTAGACGATGAATATGTCAATCAGATTGTAAAATTACTTGTGACTGTTTTGAAGCAAAATTATTTTTGATTCAACAATAGATTTTACGAACAAACAGATGGTTTAGCTATGGGAAGTCCACTTTCGGCAATTTTGTCAGAAATATTTTTACAGCATCAGGAAAAAGAAATGTTAACGAATTTAAGAAAAAATCATGATGTAAAACTGTATGTTAGATATGTAGACGACATTATTGTTATCTTCAGACAAGCCCAGGAGCAGGAGCACGAAACGATGATGCAGACACTAAACAACCACCACCCGAACCTCACCTTTACTAACGAGTTTGAAGAAAACAAAAAGATCAAATTCCTGGACCTCACATTAGAGAGAAAAGACAGCAAGATAGAGTTTGACATCTACAGGAAACCTACGCAAACGGACACTACAATCAACAACAAGTCTATCCATCCGACAATCCACAAGACCGCAGCCTTTAGATCTATGCTGTACCGAGCCTATAAGATCCCACTTAGCCAAACCAATAGGAAAAAAGAACTGGACACCATTAAGAAGATCGCTCAAGTGAATGGATTTCGGACCAAGACGATAGAGGACATCGCAAGGAAGACGAGGAGGAAAATCGATAGACAGAATACACTACACAGCAGAACAACATTAGAAGAGATAAAAGAGGAAAACACTAGATATATCACATTTAGCTACACGGGGACTACAACACAAAGGACTGCTAACAGATTCAAGAAATACGGAGTTTCAATAGCCTACAGGACTCAGAACACCATGAGTAAAATACTGCATCCAAAAATAGAAGATTGTAACAAATTCGACACTTCAGGCATATATAAAATCAATTGTGACGATTGTGATAGCTTCTACATTGGACAGACTGTGAACTTCGTTATCGCTTCAAAAACCACATATCTGCATGGAGGAACAACAAACCGGAAAGATCAAATGTCGCACAACACCTGTTACAAAATGGGCACTCACTAGGAAAAATGGAGGATAGTCTAGATATTTTAAAGAATTGTAAGAAAGGATATGTAATGAATGCTTGGGAAGAATTGTATATTTATAAGGAAAAATGTAAAGATAGAAATAAGTTGATTAATGAACAAATACATTTTGATTCCAGTTGCACTTATAAAAATGTATTGGCCGGTGCTTCCGGTAGCCAATAGGGTATAAGTAGGGACGCCATTCAAGATTCTTGTCATTCGCCTATTGGGTCTGATGATGATTGGAGTGTCCAATCGAAATCGATCACTACTTACCACCTTTTTTGTATATTTACCGTCTTGTGAGTAACAGTATAAGCGTAAATATATGTTTTAAGTGTTATAAGACGTTTCTTTTATTTACTTTCCGTAAATTTAATAACACGTACAATGCTAATCAAGAAGTTATTTAGTGAAGCTAGTCAAGCAAAATTAGCAGCAAAATATAGGGATACAAGAATCAAGATTTCCATGAAGATTGCAGATATTTACTTCAAACAAAGAATGCATCAAGAAGAGAATTACACCACAATACGCTAAAATCAAAGTCAACTGTAACACTACTGCCGCTAAAAGTGTAACGAGTTATTTTTCCTAGGGGGGTAATTATTTGCTATTTGGCCGCGCACCGATTGATGAGGTGAGTGAGCGGCGGCAGCGAGGCTAGCGAGCGCCCTTTGACCCTGCTTATCAGTGCCGATAAGCCTGGGATATCCTAGATCTTCAGGATAGCCTAGGACAGAGACATTCGAGTCGTGGATCCCGTGCAGTGAAGAGCGAGCGTGTGTCTAGTGAGACGTCCAGTGGTGTACGTGACAGTGGTGTCGGAGTATGCTGGTGGTGTGATCGCGCCGAGTGTTGGTGTAAGTTGGGTACTGACCCACTTGTGGTGAGTGGACGACTTGATATTATTAGTTTGATAATATTAATATCTGGTTTTATTGCGAGAGTTAGAAGCCTGACGGTAGTTAGGATTTATATTAGTCAGGAATAATATTAAAGTGTATTCCTGACGGTTCTGGGCAGGTGCTAGAGATACAAGATACAAGATACAAGATACAAGAATACTTTATTTACAATCTTTAAGATTGAAAGGGCGTCAATACAGAATTGTGCAATTGCTATATAAAAGTCAAAACAAATTGTTATTTTTTAAGAATAAAAAATAGCTTATCAGAGTTCTTGCAGTGATGATTTATTCAAGTTCTTGCCAAGACAAATACTCATTCAGACTATAAAATGGTCTATGTAACAGCCAGCACTTTAGTTCTTTCTTCAGTTTTCTGGGTTGAAGAGACTTCAAGTGGACGGGAAGGACGTTAAAAAACTTGGCACGCATGTATGAGGGTTTCTCTTCATAGAGCCTTGTGTTGTGAGCAGGAAGGTTGTAATCATTTCTTCGTCTTGTGTTGTATGAGTGCACCTCCTGATGACGACAGGTCCTGGAAGAGTCGACAATGGTAAGAGTCCGTAGTATGAAGAGGTTGACTACGGTCAGGATTTTTAACCTCCTAAACTGTGGTCTGCAACTATCTGTTGTCTCAATGCCAGTCAGGGTTCGAACAGCCCTCTTTTGCATGATGAGAACTCTGTTAAGGTTCTGTGCCGACGATCCACCCCACACCACAATGCCATAACAGAGAATACTCTCAAGAAGGGCATAGTATGCTGTTAGTGCCGCCTCTTCTGTGCTCACAGCCATTGTTCTTCTCAGTGCAAAAATTGCGGTGCTTAGCTTATGGCAGAGTGCTTCAATGTGTTCGTCCCTAGAGCGAAATAATATAATTTAATTGGCTGTAGTAGTTATTATTTTGCGTTGTACCTAGAGTTAGTTATATTACTAATAACTCTGAGGCCCGACAAACCTATGCTGCACGATTTAGCGTGCGTAGTTGGAAGCACGAGGCCAGTAGGCTAGTAGCTAGTTTTATTAGCCTATTAACAGAAGCCCAGCTAAGTAACATAAAGTTGGCAGTAGCAGTAGTAGGGTTGTTATTGTTTATTCATTTGATTATTTTAATTTAACCTGAACAGCTTGTTTGGTAGTCCAACACGTTATCTTGGTAGCTTGGATAGCGGAGTACCGGCTATCAGATAATATATTTATCTAGTGTTTGGAACGTATTTAACAGTTATTTATCTGCTACTAAGTAGCTCAATATTTTAATAGTGCAATTGCCATTTAGTTTTGCCTGTCTGGCTTGGTATTTATTGAGACCAGCTATTCGTGGAGTAGTCACTCTACCTATAGTGTACTTGTATATTATTATGTGGTACGATTATTGAGTGAACTGATTGATTCTTAGCTTGGGCATTAGAGTTGTGTATTGGATTATAGTGGCCTAGTAGACCCCGCCTTTTGATAACTCGCGTTGTGGTTTTTATTGGCAAGTCGTCGTGTAACTCACTGTGTTTTAGGCACTCTGGGCTTAACTATTGGATAGTTAGGACGAAGCCCGAGTTGCGTAGTCAGCAACGACCCCCTAGGAGTGTGGAGAATCGGCGTAGGCCTGGTAGTGATTATTGCACGTTTGTTTTGTGACTTGTTTTTGACTTGTTCACAGTGCCCGTGTATGAGCCAGTCCTATACCGGTTAGACCCGGCTATTGGCCTAGTGGTTTCCCCGACCTTATCGCAGACCCTGGAACTTTACCCAGCCATTGTAGGCTGAGCTATCCCCGGCAAACGGTTGCGACTGCTGCACTTTTAATTAATATATTTTTTTCCAGTGCAGAAAATTTCGTCGCAAGATGGCGCCTGCGAACAGGGACTATGGTTGGCAGTGGTGCTGAGTTGCTGACGTATTAACGGCGCCCGAACAAAATAATTTTATTTGTGCAGATTTGCTGCGGACTTGTGCAGATTGGCTGCGGACCTGAACTGTTGAGCAGAGTTTTAGGCAAACCTGCTGTGATTTTATAGTCGGTTGGGTAGGCCTAACCTGTTTTCTGTTACAGCGTGGTGCGTTGTGAACCCTAATTTATTTAGTGGTTGTGTACATAGATATTAGTTAGTAATTTTAATTTTGCTAATTAATTGAGCCTTATCATTGAATATTATTTGAGTGAGAACCCTTATTGTGTATTTGTGGTTTTTAATAATGTTTTTAATAATAATAATACATATATATTAATATTATAGTAAGGATAATATGCAATTAAATATTGACAGGTTTTTTTTATCATAATATAAATACATATTTTATAATTTTTATATAAAAATAATTATATATGAATGAACACTTTTTAATGATGTTTTTGTTATTAATAATACATATATAATAATATTATAGGAAGGATAATATACAAATAAATATAGTTTTTGATCATAATATAAATACATATTTTATAATATTTTTATAATAATAATTATATATGAATGAACACTTTTGAATAATGTTTTTGTTATTAATAATACATATATAATAATATTATAGGAAGGATAATATACAAATAAATATATATAAATGTTTTTGATCATAATATAAATACATATTTTATAATATTTTTATAATAATAATTATATATGAATGAACACTTTTTAATAATGTTTTTGTTATTAATAATACATATATAATAATATTATAGGAAGGATAATATGCAAATAAATATTCACAGGTTTTTTTATCATAATATAAATACATATTTTAAAGTTTTTTATAATAATAATAATAATATATGAATGAACACTTTTTAGTAATGTTTTTGTAATTAATAATACAAATATAATAATATTATAGAAACGATAATATGCAAATAAATATTGACAGGTTTTTTTGATCATAATATAAATACATAGTTTAAAGTTTTTTTATAATAATAATTATATATGAATGAACACTTTTTAGTAATGTTTTTGTAATTAATAATACACATATAATAATATTATAGAAACGATAATATGCAAATAAATATTGACAGGTTTTTTTGATCATAATATAAATACATAGTTTAAAGTTTTTTTATAATTATAATTATATATGAATGAACACTTTTTAATAATGTTTTTGTTATGAATAATACATATATAATAATATTATAGGAAGGATAATATACAAATAAATATATATAAATTTTTTTGATCATAATATAAATACATATTTTATAATATTTTTATAATAATAATAATATATGAATGAACACTTTTTAATAATGTTTTTGTTATGAATAATACATATATAATAATATTATAGGAAGGATAATATACAAATAAATATATATAAATGTTTTTGATCATAATATAAATACATATTTAATAATATTTTTATGATTATAATTATATATGAATGAACACTTTTTAATAATGTTTTTAATAATAATAATACATATATATTAATATTATAGTAAGGATAATATGCAATTAAATATTGACAGGTTTTTTTTATCATAATATAAATACATATTTTAAAATTTTTATATAAAAATAATTATATATGAATGAACACTTTTTAATGATGTTTTTGTTATTAATAATACATATATAATAATATTATAGGAAGGATAATATGCAAATAAATATTCGCAGGTTTTTTTTATCATAATATAAATACATATTTTAAAGTTTTTTATAATAATAATTATATATGAATGAACACTTTTTAGTAATGTTTTTGTAATTAATAATACAAATATAATAATATTATAGAAACGATAATATGAAAATAAATATTGACAGGTTTTTTTTATCATAATATAAATACATATTTTAAAGTTTTTTATAATAATAATTATATATGAATGAACACTTTTTAGTAATGTTTTTGTAATTAATAATACAAATATAATAATATTATAGAAACGATAATATGAAAATAAATATTGACAGGTTTTTTTGATCATAATATAAATACATAGTTTAAAGTTTTTTTATAATTATAATTATATATGAATGAACACTTTTTAATAATGTTTTTGTTATGAATAATACATATATAATAATATTATAGGAAGGATAATATACAAATAAATATATATAAATGTTTTTGATCATAATATAAATACATATTTTATAATATTTTTATAATTATAATTATATATGAATGAACACTTTTTAATAATGTTTTTAATAATAATAATACATATATATTAATATTATAGTAAGGATAATATGCAATTAAATATTGACAGGTTTTTTTATCATAATATAAATATATATTTTAAAATTTTTATATAAAAATAATTATATATGAATGAACACTTTTTAATGATGTTTTTGTTATTAATAATACATATATAATAATATTATAGGAAGGATAATATACAAATAAATATATATAAATGTTTTTGATCATAATATAAATACATATTTTATAATATTTTTTTAATAATAATTTTATATGAATGAGCACTTTTGAATAATGTTTTTGTTATTAATAATACATATATAATAATATTATAGGAAGGATAATATACAAATAAATATATATAAATGTTTTTGATCATAATATAAATACATATTTTATAATATTTTTATAATAATAATTATATATGAATGAACACTTTTTAGTAATGTTTTTGTAATTAATAATACAATTATAATAATATTATAGAAACGATAATATGCAAATAAATATTGACAGGTTTTTTTGATCATAATATAAATACATAGTTTAAAGTTTTTTTATAATAATAATTATATATGAATGAACACTTTTTAGTAATGTTTTTGTAATTAATAATACAAATATAATAATATTATAGAAACGATAATATGCAAATAAATATTGACAGGTTTTTTTGATCATAATATAAATACATAGTTTAAAGTTTTTTTATAATAATAATTATATATGAATGAACACTTTTTAGTAATGTTTTTGTAATTAATAATACACATATAATAATATTATAGAAACGATAATATGCAAATAAATATTGACAGGTTTTTTTGATCATAATATAAATACATAGTTTAAAGTTTTTTTATAATTATAATTATATATGAATGAACACTTTTTAATAATGTTTTTGTTATGAATAATACATATATAATAATATTATAGGAAGGATAATATACAAATAAATATATATAAATTTTTTTGATCATAATATAAATACATATTTTATAATATTTTTATAATAATAATAATATATGAATGAACACTTTTTAATAATGTTTTTGTTATGAATAATACATATATAATAATATTATAGGAAGGATAATATACAAATAAATATATATAAATGTTTTTGATCATAATATAAATACATATTTAATAATATTTTTATGATTATAATTATATATGAATGAACACTTTTTAATAATGTTTTTAATAATAATAATACATATATATTAATATTATAGTAAGGATAATATGCAATTAAATATTGACAGGTTTTTTTTATCATAATATAAATACATATTTTAAAATTTTTATATAAAAATAATTATATATGAATGAACACTTTTTAATGATGTTTTTGTTATTAATAATACATATATAATAATATTATAGGAAGGATAATATGCAAATAAATATTCGCAGGTTTTTTTTATCATAATATAAATACATATTTTAAAGTTTTTTATAATAATAATTATATATGAATGAACACTTTTTAGTAATGTTTTTGTAATTAATAATACAAATATAATAATATTATAGAAACGATAATATGAAAATAAATATTGACAGGTTTTTTTTATCATAATATAAATACATATTTTAAAGTTTTTTATAATAATAATTATATATGAATGAACACTTTTTAGTAATGTTTTTGTAATTAATAATACAAATATAATAATATTATAGAAACGATAATATGAAAATAAATATTGACAGGTTTTTTTGATCATAATATAAATACATAGTTTAAAGTTTTTTTATAATTATAATTATATATGAATGAACACTTTTTAATAATGTTTTTGTTATGAATAATACATATATAATAATATTATAGGAAGGATAATATACAAATAAATATATATAAATGTTTTTGATCATAATATAAATACATATTTTATAATATTTTTATAATTATAATTATATATGAATGAACACTTTTTTAATAATGTTTTTAATAATAATAATACATATATATTAATATTATAGTAAGGATAATATGCAATTAAATATTGACAGGTTTTTTTTATCATAATATAAATATATATTTTAAAATTTTTATATAAAAATAATTATATATGAATGAACACTTTTTAATGATGTTTTTGTTATTAATAATACATATATAATAATATTATAGGAAGGATAATATACAAATAAATATATATAAATGTTTTTGATCATAATATAAATACATATTTCATAATATTTTTTTAATAATAATTTTATATGAATGAACACTTTTGAATAATGTTTTTGTTATTAATAATACATATATAATAATATTATAGGAAGGATAATATACAAATAAATATATATAAATGTTTTTGATCATAATATAAATACATATTTTATAATATTTTTATAATAATAATTATATATGAATGAACACTTTTTAGTAATGTTTTTGTAATTAATAATACAATTATAATAATATTATAGAAACGATAATATGCAAATAAATATTGACAGGTTTTTTTGATCATAATATAAATACATAGTTTAAAGTTTTTTTATAATAATAATTATATATGAATGAACACTTTTTAGTAATGTTTTTGTAATTAATAATACAAATATAATAATATTATAGAAACGATAATATGCAAATAAATATTGACAGGTTTTTTTGATCATAATATAAATACATAGTTTAAAGTTTTTTTATAATTATAATTATATATGAATGAACACTTTTTAATAATGTTTTTGTTATGAATAATACATATATAATAATATTATAGGAAGGATAATATACAAATAAATATATATAAATGTTTTTGATCATAATATAAATACATATTTTATAATATTTTTATAATAATAATTATATATGAATGAACACTTTTTAATAATGTTTTTGTTATTATTAATACATATATAATAATATTATAGGAAGGATAATATACAAATAAATATATATAAATGTTTTTGATCATAATATAAATACATATTTTATAATATTTTTATAATTATAATTATATATGAATGAACACTTTTTAATAATGATTTTAATAATAATAATACATATATATTAATATTATAGTAAGGATAATATGCAATTAAATATTGACAGGTTTTTTTTATCATATTATAAATACATATTTTAAAATTTTTATATAAAAATAATTATATATGAATGAACACTTTTTAATGATGTTTTTGTAATTAATAATACATATATAATAATATTATAGGAAGGATAATATGCAAATAAATATTCACAGGTTTTTTTTATCATAATATAAATATATATTTTAAAGTTTTTTATAATAATAATTATATATGAATGAACACTTTTTAGTAATGTTTTTGTAATTAATAATACAAATATAATATTATTATAGAAACGATAATATGAAAATAAATATTGACAGGTTTTTTTGATCATAATATAAATACATAGCTTAAAGTTTTTTTATAATTATAATTATATATGAATGAACACTTTTTAATAATGTTTTTGTTATGAATAATACATATATAATAATATTATAGGAAGGATAATATACAAATAAATATATATAAATGTTTTTGATCATAATATAAATACATATTTTATAATATTTTTATAATTATAATTATATATGAATGAACACTTTTTAATAATGTTTTTAATAATAATAATACATATATATTAAAATTATAGTAAGGATAATATGCAATTAAATATTGACAGGTTTTTTTTATCATAATATAAATACATATTTTAAAATTTTTATATAAAAATAATTTTATATGAATGAACACTTTTTAATGATGTTTTTGTAATTAATAATACATATATAATAATATTATAGGAAGGATAATATGCAAATAAATATTCACAGGTTTTTTTTATCATAATATAAATACATATTTTAAAGTTTTTTATAATAATAATTATATATGAATGAACACTTTTTAGTAATGTTTTTGTAATTAATAATACAAATATAATAATATTATAGAAACGATAATATGAAAATAAATATTGACAGGTTTTTTAGATCATAATATAAATACATAGTTTAAAGTTTTTTTATAATTATAATTATATATGAATGAACACTTTTTAATAATGTTTTTGTTATGAATAATACATATATAATAATATTATAGTAAGGATAATATGCAATTAAATATTGACAGGTTTTTTTTATCATAATATAAATACATATTTTATAATTTTTATATAAAAATAATTATATATGAATGAACACTTTTTAATGATGTTTTTGTTATTAATAATACATATATAATAATATTATAGGAAGGATAATATACAAATAAATATATATAAATGTTTTTGATCATAATATAAATACATATTTTATAATATTTTTATAATAATAATTATATATGAATGAACACTTTTGAATAATGTTTTTGTTATTAATAATACATATATAATAATATTATAGGAAGGATAATATACAAATAAATATATATAAATGTTTTTGATCATAATATAAATACATATTTTATAATATTTTTATAATAATAATTATATATGAATGAACACTTTTTAATAATGTTTTTGTTATTAATAATACATATATAATAATATTATAGGAAGGATAATATGCAAATAAATATTCAAAGGTTTTTTAGATCATAATATAAATACATAGTTTAAAGTTTTTTTATAATTATAATTATATATGAATGAACACTTTTTAATAATGTTTTTGTTATGAATAATACATATATAATAATATTATAGGAAGGATAATTTACAAATAAATATATATAAATGTTTTTGATCATAATATAAATACATATTTTATAATATTTTTATAATTATAATTATATATGAATGAACACTTTTTAATAATGTTTTTAATAATAATAATACATATATATTAAAATTATAGTAAGTATAATATGCAATTAAATATTGACAGGTTTTTTTTATCATAATATAAATACATATTTTAAAATTTTTATATAAAAATAATTTTATATGAATGAACACTTTTTAATGATGTTTTTGTAATTAATAATACATATATAATAATATTATAGGAAGGATAATATGCAAATAAATATTCACAGGTTTTTTTTATCATAATATAAATACATATTTAAAAGTTTTTTATAATAATAATTATATATGAATGAACACTTTTTAGTAATGTTTTTGTAATTAATAATACAAATATAATAATATTATAGAAACGATAATATGAAAATAAATATTGACAGGTTTTTTTGATCATAATATAAATACATAGTTTAAAGTTTTTTATAATTATAATTATATATGAATGAACACTTTTTAATAATGTTTTTGTTATGAATAATACATATATAATAATATTATAGGAAGGATAATATACAAATAAATATATAAAAATGTTTTTGATCATAATATAAATACATATTTTATAATATTTTTATAATTATAATTATATATGAATGAACACTTTTTAATAATGTTTTTAATAATAATAATACATATATATTAATATTATAGTAAGGATAATATGCAATTAAATATTGACAGGTTTTTTTTATCATAATATAAATACATATTTTATAATTTTTATATAAAAATAATTATATATGAATGAACACTTTTTAATGATGTTTTTGTTATTAATAATACATATATAATAATATTATAGGAAGGATAATATACAAATAAATACATATAAATGTTTTTGATCATAATATAAATACATATTTTATAATATTTTTATAATAATAATTATATATGAATGAACACTTTTTAATGATGTTTTTGTAATTAACAATACATATATAATAATATTATAGGAAGGATAATATGCAAATACATATTCACAGGTTTTTTTGATCATAATATAAATACATAGTTTAAAGTTTTTTTATAATAATAATTATATATGAATGAACACTTTTTAGTAATGTTTTTGTAATTAATAATACAAATATAATAATATTATAGAAACGATAATATGCAAATAAATATTGACAGGTTTTTTTGATCATAATATAAATACATAGTTTAAAGTTTTTTTTATAATTATAATTATATATGAATGAACACTTTTTAATAATGTTTTTGTTATGAATAATACATATATAATAATATTATAGGAAGGATAATATACAAATAAATATATATAAATGTTTTTGATCATAATATAAATACATATTTTATAATATTTTTATAATAATAATTATATATGAATGAACACTTTTTAATAATGTTTTTGTTATTAATAATACATATATAATAATATTATAGGAAGGATAATATACAAATAAATATATATAAATGTTTTTGATCATAATATAAATACATATTTTATAATATTTTTATAATTATAATTATATATGAATGATCACTTTTTAATAATGTTTTTAATAATAATAATACATATATATTAATATTATAGTAAGGATAATACGCAATTAAATATTGACAGGTTTTTTATCATAATATGAATACATATTTTAAAATTTTTATATAAAAATAATTATATATGAATGAACACTTTTTAATGATGTTTTTGTAATTAATAATACATATATAATAATATTATAGGAAGGATAATATGCAAATAAATATTCACAGTTTTTTTTTATCATAATATAAATACATATTTAAAAGTTTTTTATAATAATAATTATATATGAATGAACACTTTTTAGTAATTTTTTGTAATTAATAATACAAATATAATAATATTATAGAAACGATAATATGAAAATAAATATTGACAGGTTTTTTTTATCATAATATAAATACTTAGTTTAAAGTTTTTTTATAATTATAATTATATATGAATGAACACTTTTTAATAATGTTTTTGTTATGAATAATACATATATAATAATATTATAGGAAGGATAATATACAAATAAATATATATAAATGTTTTTGATCATAATATAAATACATATTTTAAAATTTTTATATAAAAATAATTTTATATGAATGAACACTTTTTAATGATGTTTTTGTAATTAATAATACATATATAATAATATTATAGGGAGGATAATATGCAAATAAATATTCACAGGTTTTTTTTTATCATAATATAAATACATATTTTAAAGTTTTTTATAATAATAATTATATATGAATGAACACTTTTTAGTAATATTTTTGTAATTAATAATACAAATATAATAATATTATAGAAACGATAATATGAAAATAAATATTGACAGGTTTTTTTGATCATAATATAAATACATAGTTTAAAGTTTTTTTATAATTATAATTATATATGAATGAACCCTTTTTAATAATGTTTTTGTTATGAATAATACTTATATAATAATATTATAGTAAGGATAATATGCAATTAAATATTGACAGGTTTTTTTATCATAATATAAATACATATTTTAAAGTTTTTTATAATAATAATAATATATGAACACTTTTTAGTAATGTTTTTGTAATTAATAATCCAAATATAATAATATTATAGAAACGATAATATGCAAATAAATATTGACAGGTTTTTTTGATCATAATATAAATACATAGTTTAAAGTTTTTTTATAATAATAATTATATATGAATGAACACTTTTTAGTAATGTTTTTGTAATTAATAATACAAATATAATAATATTATAGAAACGATAATATGCAAATAAATATTGACAGGTTTTTTTGATCATAATATAAATACATAGTTTAAAGTTTTTTTATAATTATAATTATATATGAATGAACACTTTTTAATAATGTTTTTGTTATGAATAATACATATATAATAATATTATAGGAAGGATAATATACAAATAAATATATATAAATGTTTTTGATCATAATATAAATACATATTTTATAATAATTTTATAATAATAATAATATATGAATGAACACTTTTTAATAATGTTTTTGTTATTAATAATACATATATAATAATATTATAGGAAGGATAATATACAAATAAATATATAAAAATGTTTTTGATCATAATATAAATACATATTTTATAATATTTTTATAATAATAATTATATATGAATGAACACTTTTTAATAATGTTTTTGTTATTAATAATACATATATAATAATATTATAGGAAGGATAATATGCAAATAAATATTCACAGGTTTTTTTATCATAATATAAATACATATTTTAAAGTTTTTTATAATAATAATAATATATGAATGAACACTTTTTAGTAATGTTTTTGTAATTAATAATACAAATATAATAATATTATAGAAACGATAATATGAAAATAAATATTGACAGGTTTTTTTGATCATAATATAAATACATAGTTTAAAGTTTTTTTATAATTATAATTATATATGAATGAACCCTTTTTAATAATGTTTTTGTTATGAATAATACTTATATAATAATATTATAGTAAGGATAATATGCAATTAAATATTGACAGGTTTTTTTATCATAATATAAATACATATTTTAAAGTTTTTTATAATAATAATAATATATGAACACTTTTTAGTAATGTTTTTGTAATTAATAATCCAAATATAATAATATTATAGAAACGATAATATGCAAATAAATATTGACAGGTTTTTTTGATCATAATATAAATACATAGTTTAAAGTTTTTTTATAATAATAATTATATATGAATGAACACTTTTTAGTAATGTTTTTGTAATTAATAATACAAATATAATAATATTATAGAAACGATAATATGCAAATAAATATTGACAGGTTTTTTTGATCATAATATAAATACATAGTTTAAAGTTTTTTTATAATAATAATTATATATGAATGAACACTTTTTAGTAATGTTTTTGTTATTAATAATACATATATAATAATATTATAGGAAGGATAATATACAAATAAATATATAAAAATGTTTTTGATCATAATATAAATACATATTTTATAATATTTTTATAATAATAATTATATATGAATGAACACTTTTTAATAATGTTTTTGTTATTAATAATACATATATAATAATATTATAGGAAGGATAATATGCAAATAAATATTCACAGGTTTTTTTATCATAATATAAATACATATTTTAAAGTTTTTTATAATAATAATAATATATGAATGAACACTTTTTAGTAATGTTTTTGTAATTAATAATACAAATATAATAATATTATAGAAACGATAATATGAAAATAAATATTGACAGGTTTTTTTGATCATAATATAAATACATAGTTTAAAGTTTTTTTATAATTATAATTATATATGAATGAACCCTTTTTAATAATGTTTTTGTTATGAATAATACTTATATAATAATATTATAGTAAGGATAATATGCAATTAAATATTGACAGGTTTTTTTATCATAATATAAATACATATTTTAAAGTTTTTTATAATAATAATAATATATGAACACTTTTTAGTAATGTTTTTGTAATTAATAATCCAAATATAATAATATTATAGAAACGATAATATGCAAATAAATATTGACAGGTTTTTTTGATCATAATATAAATACATAGTTTAAAGTTTTTTTATAATAATAATTATATATGAATGAACACTTTTTAGTAATGTTTTTGTAATTAATAATACAAATATAATAATATTATAGAAACGATAATATGCAAATAAATATTGACAGGTTTTTTTGATCATAATATAAATACATAGTTTAAAGTTTTTTTATAATTATAATTATATATGAATGAACTCTTTTTAATAATGTTTTTGTTATGAATAATACATATATAATAATATTATAGGAAGGATAATATACAAATAAATATATATAAATGTTTTTGATTATAATATAAATACATATTTTATAATATTTTTATAATAATAATTATATATGAATGAACACTTTTTAATAATGTTTTTGTTATTAATAATACATATATAATAATATTATAGGAAGGATAATATACAAATAAATATATATAAATGTTTTTGATCATAATATAAATACATATTTTATAATATTTTTATAATTATAATTATATATGATGAACACTTTTTAATAATGATTTTAATAATAATAATAAATATATATTAATATTATAGTAAGGATAATATGCAATTAAATATTGACAGGTTTTTTTTATCATATTATAAATACATATTTTAAAATTTTTATATAAAAATAATTATATATGAATAAACAATTTTTAATGATGTTTTTGTAATTAATAATACATATATAATAATATTATAGGAAGGATAATATGCAAATAAATATTCACAGGTTTTTTTTATCATAATATAAATACATATTTTAAAGTTTTTTATAATAATAATTATATATGAATGAACACTTTTTAGTAATGTTTTTGTAATTAATAATACAAATATAATAATATTATAGAAACGATAATATGAAAATAAATATTGACAGTTTTTTTGATCATAATATAAATACATAGTTTAAAGTTTTTTTATAATTATAATTATATATGAATGAACACTTTTTAATAATGTTTTTGTTATGAATAATACATATATAATAATATTATAGGAAGGATAATATACAAATAAATATATAAAAATGTTTTTGATCATAATATAAATACATATTTTATAATATTTTTATAATTTTAATTATATATGAATGAACACTTTTTAATAATGTTTTTAATAATAATAATACATATATATTAATATTATAGTAAGGATAATATGCAATTAAATATTGACAAGTTTTTTTTTTATCATAATATAAATACATATTTTATAATTTTTATATAAAAATAATTATATATGAATGAACACTTTTTAATGATGTTTTTGTTATTAATAATACATATATAATAATATTATAGGAAGGATAATATACAAATAAATATATATAAATGTTTTTGATCATAATATAAATACATATTTTATAATATTTTTATAATAATAATTATATATGAATGAACACTTTTGAATAATGTTTTTGTTATTAATAATACATATATAATAATATTATAGGAAGGATAATATACAAATAAATATATAAAAATGTTTTTGATCATAATATAAATACATATTTTATAATATTTTTATAATAATAATTATATATGAATGAACACTTTTTAATAATGTTTTTGTTATTAATAATACATATATAATAATATTATAGAAAGGATAATATGCAAATAAATATTCACAGGTTTTTTTGATCATAATATAAATACATAGTTTAAAGTTTTTTTATAATAATAATTATATATGAATGAACACTTTTTAGTAATGTTTTTGTAATTAATAATACAAATATAATAATATTATAGAAACGATAATATGCAAATAAATATTGACAGGTTTTTTTGATCATAATATAAATACATAGTTTAAAGTTTTTTTTATAATTATAATTATATATGAATGAACACTTTTTAATAATGTTTTTGTTATTAATAATACATATATAATAATATTATAGGAAGGATAATATACAAATAAATATATATAAATGTTTTTGATCATAATATAAATACATATTTTACAATATTTTTATAATTATAATTATATATGAATGAACACTTTTTAATAATGTTTTTAATAATAATAATACATATATATTAATTTTATAGTAAGGATAAAATGCAATTAAATATTGACAGGTTTTTTTTATCATAATATAAATACATATTTTAAAATTTTTATATAAAAATAATTATATATGAATGAACACTTTTTAGTAATGTTTTTGTAATTAATAATACAAATATAATAATATTATAGAAACGATAATATGAAAATAAATATTGACAGGTTTTTTTTGATCATAATATAAATACATAGTTTAATGTTTTTTTATAATTATAATTATATATGAATGAACACTTTTTAATAATGTTTTTGTTATGAATAATACTTATATAATAATATTATAGTAAGGATAATATGCAATTAAATATTGACAGGTTTTTTTATCATAATATAAATACATATTTTATAATTTTTATATAAAAATAATTATATATGAATGAACACTTTTTAATGATGTTTTTGTTATTAATAATACATATATAATAATATTATAGGAAGGATAATATACAAATAAATATATATAAATGTTTTTGATCATAATATAAATACATATTTTATAATATTTTTATAATAATAATTATATATGAATGAACACTTTTGAATAATGTTTTTGTTATTAATAATACATATATAATAATATTATAGGAAGGATAATATACAAATAAATATATATAAATGTTTTTGATCATAATATAAATACATATTTTATAATATTTTTATAATAATAATTATATATGAATGAACACTTTTTAATAATGTTTTTGTTATTAATAATACATATATAATAATATTATAGGAAGGATAATATGCAAATAAATATTCACAGGTTTTTTTATCATAATATAAATACATATTTTAAAGTTTTTTATAATAATAATAATATATGAATGAACACTTTTTAGTAATGTTTTTGTAATTAGTAATACAAATATAATAATATTATAGAAACGATAATATGCAAATAAATATTGACAGGTTTTTTTGATCATAATATAAATACATATTTTATAATTTTTATATAAAAATAATTATATATGAATGAACACTTTTTAATGATGTTTTTGTTATTAATAATACAGATATAATAATATTATAGGAAGGATAATATACAAATAAATATATATAAATGTTTTTGATCATAATATAAATACATATTTTATAATATTTTTATAATAATAATTATATATGAATGAACACTTTTTAATGATGTTTTTGTAATTAATAATACATATATAATAATATTATAGGAAGGATAATATGCAAATAAATATTCACAGTTTTTTTTATCATAATATAAATACATATTTAAAAGTTTTTTATAATAATAATTATATATGAATGAACACTTTTTAGTAATGTTTTTGTAATTAATAATACAAATATAATAATATTATAGAAACGATAATATGAAAATAAATATTGACAGGTTTTTTTGATCATAATATAAATACATAGTTTATAATTTTTATATAAAAATAATTATATATGAATGAACACTTTTTAATAATGTTTTTGTTATTAATAATACATATATAATAATATTATAGGAAGGATAATATACAAATAAATATATAAAAATTTTTTTGATCATAATATAAATACATATTTTATAATATTTTTATAATTATAATTATATATGAATGAACACTTTTTAATAATGTTTTTAATAATAATAATACATATATATTAATATTATAGTAAGGATAATATGCAGTTAAATATTGAAAGGTTTTTTTTTTATCATAATATAAATACATATTTTATAATTTTTATATAAAAATAATTATATATGAATGAACACTTTTTAATGATGTTTTTGTTATTAATAATACATATATAATAATATTATAGGAAGGATAATATACAAATAAATATATATAAATGTTTTTGATCATAATATAAATACATATTTTATAATATTTTTATAATAATAATTATATATGAATAAACACTTTTGAATAATGTTTTTGTTATTAATAATACATATATAATAATATTATAGGAAGGATAATATACAAATAAATATATATAAATGTTTTTGATCATAATATAAATACATATTTTATAATAATTTTATAATAATAATTATATATGAATGAACACTTTTTAATAATGTTTTTGTTATTAATAATACATATATAATAATATTATAGGAAGGATAATATGCAAATAAATATTCACAGGTTTTTTTGATCATAATATAAATACATAGTTTAAAGTTTTTTTATAATAATAATTATATATGAATGAACACTTTTTAGTAATTTTTTTGTAATTAATAATACAAATATAATAATATTATAGAAACGATAATATGCAAATAAATATTGACAGGTTTTTTTTATCATAATATAAATACATAGTTTAAAGTTTTTTTATAATTATAATTATATATGAATGAACACTTTTTAATAATGTTTTTGTTATGAATAATACATATATATTAATATTATAGGAAGGATAATATACAAATAAATATATATAAATGTTTTTGATCATAATATAAATACATATTTTATAATATTTTTATAATTATAATTATATATGAATGAACACTTTTTAATAATGTTTTTAATAATAATAATACATATATATTAATATTATAGTAAGGATAATATGAAAATAAATATTGACAGGTTTTTTTGATCATAATATAAATACATAGTTTAAAGTTTTTTTATAATTATAATTATATATGAATGAACACTTTTTAATAATGTTTTTGTTATGAATAATACATATATAATAATATTATAGGAAGGATAATATACAAATAAATATATATAAATGTTTTTGATCATAATATAAAAACATATTTTATAATATTTTTATAATTATAATTATATATGAATGAACACTTTTTAATAATGTTTTTAATAATAATAATACATATGTATTAATATTATAGTAAGGATAATATGCAATTAAATATTGACAGGTTTTTTTATCATAATATAAATACATATTTTATAATTTTTATATAAAAATAATTATATATTAATGAACACTTTTTAATGATGTTTTTGTAATTAATAATACATATATAATAATATTATAGGAAGGATAATATGCAAATAAATATTCACAGGTTTTTTTTAACATAGTATAAATACATATTTTAAATTTTTTTTAAATAATAATTATATATGAATGAACACTTTTTAGTAATGTTTTTGTAATTAATAATACAAATATAATAATATTATAGAAACGATAATATGAAAATAAATATTGACAGGTTTTTTTGATCATAATATAAATACATAGTTTAAAGTTTTTTTATAATTATATTTATATATGAATGAACACTTTTTAATAATGTTTTTGTTATGAATAATACATATATAATAATATTATAGGAAGGATAATATACAAATAAATATATAAAAATGTTTTTGATCATAATATAAATACATATTTTATAATATTTTTATAATTATAATTATATATGAATGAACACTTTTTAATAATGTTTTTAATAATAATAATACATATATATTAATATTATAGTAAGGATAATAAGCAATTAAATATTGACAGGTTTTTTTTATAATAATATAAATACATATTTTATAATTTTTATATAAAAATAATTATATATGAATGAACACTTTTTAATGATGTTTTTGTTATTAATAATACATATATAATAATATTAATAGGAAGGATAATATACAAATAAATATATATAAATGTTTTTGATTATAATATAAATACATATTTTATAATATTTTTATAATAATAATTATATATGAATGAACACTTTTGAATAATGTTTTTGTTATTAATAATATATATATAATAATATTATAGGAAGGATAATATACAAATAAATATATATAAATGTTTTTGATCATAATATAAATACATATTTTATAATATTTTTATAATAATAATTATATATGAATGAACACTTTTTAATAATGTTTTTGTTATTAATAATACATATATAATAATATTATAGGAAGGATAATATGCAAATAAATATTCACAGGTTTTTTTATCATAATATAAATACATATTTTAAAGTTTTTTATAATAATAATAATATATGAATGAACACTTTTTAGTAATGTTTTGTAATTAGTAATACAAATATAATAATATTATAGAAACGATAATATGCAAATAAATATTGACAGGTTTTTTTGATCATAATATAAATACATATTTTATAATTTTTATATAAAAATAATTATATATGAATGAACACTTTTTAATGATGTTTTTGTTATTAATAATACAGATATAATAATATTATAGGAAGGATAATATACAAATAAATATATATAAATGTTTTTGATCATAATATAAATACATATTTTATAATATTTTTATAATAATAATTATATATGAATGAACACTTTTTAATGATGTTTTTGTAATTAATAATACATATATAATAATATTATAGGAAGGATAATATGCAAATAAATATTCACAGTTTTTTTTATCATAATATAAATACATAGTTTAAAGTTTTTTTATAATAATAATTATATATGAATGAACACTTTTTAGTAATTTTTTTGTAATTAATAATACAAATATAATAATATTATAGAAACGATAATATGCAAATAAATATTGACAGGTTTTTTTTATCATAATATAAATACATAGTTTAAAGTTTTTTTATAATTATAATTATATATGAATGAACACTTTTTAATAATGTTTTTGTTATGAATAATACATATATAATAATATTATAGGAAGGATAATATACAAATAAATATATATAAATGTTTTTGATCATAATATAAATACATATTTATAATATTTTTATAATTATAATTATATATGAATGAACACTTTTAATAATGTTTTAATAATAATAATACATATATATTAATATTATAGTAAGGATAATATGAAAATAAATATTGACAGGTTTTTTTGATCATAATATAAATACATAGTTTAAAGTTTTTTTATAATTATAATTATATATGAATGAACACTTTTTAATAATGTTTTTGTTATGAATAATACATATATAATAATATTATAGGAAGGATAATATACAAATAAATATATATAAATGTTTTTGATCATAATATAAAAACATATTTTATAATATTTTTATAATTATAATTATATATGAATGAACACTTTTTAATAATGTTTTTAATAATAATAATACATATGTATTAATATTATAGTAAGGATAATATGCAATTAAATATTGACAGGTTTTTTTATCATAATATAAATACATATTTTATAATTTTTATATAAAAATAATTATATATTAATGAACACTTTTTAATGATGTTTTTGTAATTAATAATACATATATAATAATATTATAGGAAGGATAATATGCAAATAAATATTCACAGGTTTTTTTTAACATAGTATAAATACATATTTTAAATTTTTTTTAAATAATAATTATATATGAATGAACACTTTTTAGTAATGTTTTTGTAATTAATAATACAAATATAATAATATTATAGAAACGATAATATGAAAATAAATATTGACAGGTTTTTTGATCATAATATAAATACATAGTTTAAAGTTTTTTTATAATTATATTTATATATGAATGAACACTTTTTAATAATGTTTTTGTTATGAATAATACATATATAATAATATTATAGAAGGATAATATCAAATAAATATATAAAAATGTTTTTGATCATAATATAAATACATATTTTATAATATTTTTATAATTATAATTATATATGAATGAACACTTTTTAATAATGTTTTTAATAATAATAATACATATATATTAATATATAGTAAGGATAATAAGCAATTAAATATTGACAGGTTTTTTTTTATAATAATATAAATACATATTTTATAATTTTTATATAAAAATAATTATATATGAATGAACACTTTTTAATGATGTTTTTGTTATTAATAATACATATATTAATATATTATAGGAAGGATAATATACAAATAAATATATATAAATGTTTTTGATTATAATATAAATTACATATTTTATAATATTTTTATAATAATAATTATATATGAATGAACACTTTTGAATAATGTTTTTGTTATTAATAATATATATATAATAATATTATAGGAAGGATAATATACAAATAAATATATATAAATGTTTTTGATCATAATATAAATACATATTTTATAATATTTTTATAATAATAATTATATATGAATGAACACTTTTTAATAATGTTTTTGTTATTAATAATACATATATAATAATATTATAGGAAGGATAATATGCAAATAAATATTCACAGGTTTTTTTATCATAATATAAATACATATTTTAAAGTTTTTTATAATAATAATAATATATGAATGAACACTTTTTAGTAATGTTTTTGTAATTAGTAATACAAATATAATAATATTATAGAAACGATAATATGCAAATAAATATTGACAGGTTTTTTTGATCATAATATAAATACATATTTTATAATTTTTATATAAAAATAATTATATATGAATGAACACTTTTTAATGATGTTTTTGTTATTAATAATACAGATATAATAATATTATAGGAAGGATAATATACAAATAAATATATATAAATGTTTTTGATCATAATATAAATACATATTTTATAATATTTTTATAATAATAATTATATATGAATGAACACTTTTTAATGATGTTTTGTGTAATTAATAATACATATATAATAATATTATAGGAAGGATAATATGCAAATAAATATTCACAGGTTTTTTATCATAATATAAATACATATTTTAAAGTTTTTTATAATAATAATAATATATGAATGAACACTTTTTAGTAATGTTTTTGTAATTAGTAATACAAATATAATAATATTATAGAAACGATAATATGCAAATAAATATTGACAGGTTTTTTTGATCATAAT
>NW_026543387.1:0-31626 GCF_028750875.1 Macrosteles quadrilineatus
GAACCGATCTACGAGTAAAAATAACTCCCATTGTGGAGCGAACGTCGCGATGCATTTACCCTTTGTTTTAAATATTTTAGCTGTTGGGTGTTGAAAGTTCACGAATAGTTTTCATGTTTAATTGGTAGAAGCTACACAAAGGAAATCATTGTTTCTAAGATCCTGATTTACGTCAGATTTTAATCAGATGAGTCTAATTATGTAAACAATGAAGTGCAGGTAGTGGAACACCTGCAATTTGATTACGTGATTCAAGTTGTGCATTCTTTTTACTCAAAGTGCATAGTGCAATCAATCAGTAAACAAATGGAAAGTTTCAACCAGTCCGTATGTCTCATCAAACGCCAATAAAGTTTGGGCACGAGTGAACTCTAAACGAATTACAGTATTACCTTCATGACTGTTCAATCATTTGGTTTATTTCCTACACGAAAACAAAATTTATGTCAAACGTACCACACAAACTGGCAGATTCCCTAGAACACAGTCGTTGATTGTCGGCGATCTATTGTTGAGATACTTAAGAGGATAATGTACAGATGAACGTTGAACGTGTGTCGTGGCGTGATGAATCGTCGTGGACCGGACAGTTGGTCCACCCACCTACAACCTCCATTACTATTGGGGCAGCCCCTCTACCAAAAACCGTAAGATAATTCGTCTTAATGTATAAGACGATAGCGTACGTTGATGTCACGCAATGTTAAGATTATGATCTTTACTTAGTCCCAACGCTAGCCCCGCTCGCTCTCCCGTATAGATTTATTTAGGAAGCGTTAGTGCAAAGTTTAATAATTTTACATCTTTTATTATTCATAATCGCGCGGTCCGGGTGGTGTGCTGTGTGCTGTGTGCTGTGTGCTGTGTGCCGGGTGAGGAGTGAAGAGCCCTCAAGTCGAGTGGCCGGGCCGTGCGATTTGTCCGTCGTTGCCATGGCGACACGCGGCGCGGCGGCGTTGCTAGGCGACCGACACCGGCCAACCTGGGCTATTGTAGCTACCGTTAATACATGAAAGGAAATTTGGACAACGCTTTATAAGAAACAATAAATCTCAACAGAGACTAAATCTCGGGTGCACGTCTGTCTCGGTTACCAAGTTCACTTCGAACTTGGTTGCTGTTTTGGAAAATGATGTTTGTATTACTTACTTACTGGTACGGATTATTCGTTTTACATTTTACCCAAATACCCCCGCTGCAGCAAACCTGCCGACTAAGCGATTTCCGTTTGCCTGGATTGATTTTCGATTAATCTATTAAATAAACATTTTTGTTGAACGAGTACCTAGGTTAGCTAATACAGGGAAACTAATAAAGAATGTTTTTATTAAAATATCAATAGCTTAGTATGAAATAAATAAATCCGCCAAGTTTGATCAAAATTTATGCATAAACAAGCCAACTACAACATTTTACAATATTCTCCATAAGAATAACATGGGAATTTGAAATTAAAATTTTTTTGAATTTTCTCCGTAACCCATCACCGTACAAAAACAATTTTATATACTAATTTATTTGTAAGCTCTTTAAAAATGTCTGGAGAAAATTTGATAAATTTTGTGTTTTAAGGGTAAAAAGTTAGAAAACCCCATTTTTACCCTATAAAACCCCCCGTTAAACCCCGTTCTCGTGGTCCGATCATGCTGGTTAGCGAACTCATTCAAGTTTATCCCGCCTTACACCTTCAAAAAAATTTGATCAAAATCGGACAAAAATTACTCAAGTTATCATCCGGACGGACACACACACACATATCTATCAGGGTGTAAATTAAGTCTGGCACACATTTTTTATCTTTTTTTCTATAGTAGATAGAAGAAATCAATTTGCGGGAATGATTAATAACAAATGTTAGGCACTTTTTACAAATTTTGAAAATAAAAATTCCCTTAAGGGCAAGGGGGGGTGGGGGGTAACTAAAAATTTTCAAATGACAACCCCCATCTTGTGACCCCTCATTTTAAAGGTCATTGGAAGACAAATCCAAAGATGTGTCTAAAAAATTTGTTCTTGCACCCTATCCAAGATGGCGGTTTAAAATGTACTTAGGGTTGAATGGGTAAATTAGGTATGGCACACATTTCTTATCTTTTTTACTCTTTGTAGATAGAAGGAATTAATTTGCGGGACTGAGTAAGAACAAATGTTTGGCACTTTTTCATAATTTTGAAAAAAAATCCCCTTAAGAAAAATCCCCTTAAGGGTAAGGTGGGGGTGGGGGGTAACTAAAAATTTTCAAATGACAACCCCCATCTTGTGACCACTCGTTTTTAAGGTATTTGGAAGACAAATTTAACGATGTGTCTGAAAAATTTTTTTTTGCATCCTGTCCAAGATGGCGGCTTAAAATGTGCTTAGGGTTGAACAAGTAAAATTTGTGTAGGGGTTGTCATTTGAAAATTTTTAGTTACCCCCCACCCCCACCTTACCCTTAAGGGGATTTTTTTTCAAAATTATGAAAAAGTGCCAAACATTTGTTCTTACTCAGTCCCGCAAATTAATTCCTTCTATCTACAAAGAGTAAAAAAGATAAGAAATGTGTGCCATAGGCCTACCTAATTTAACCATTCAACCCTAAGTACATTTTAAACCGCCATCTTGGATAGGGTGCAAAAAAAAATTTTTTAGACACATCTTTGGATTTGTCTTCCAATGACCTTTAAAATGAGGGGTCACAAGATGGGGGTTGTCATTTGAAAATTTTTAGTTACCCCCCACCCTTCCTTGCCCTTAAGGGAATTTTTATTTTCAAAATTTGTTAAAAGTGCCTAACATTTGTTATTAATCATTCCCGCAAATTGATTTCTTCTATGTACTATAGAAAAAAAGATAAAAAATGTGTGCCAGACTTAATTTACACCCTGTATATAAAAGGCAAAGCCCTCACTGACTGACTCACTCACTCACTCATCACTAATTCTCCCACTTCCCGTTTACCTAGGAGGCTGAAATTTGGTACACTATAGGAAAACTAAATTGTTTTTATTCTGATCGGACTCTCGGGCACCGCCCCAGTGGCTCTGGAGTTTCCCATGTTAACCTTAAGAGTACTCATATTTAAATGGAATTAATGAATCTTAACAGCTGTTTCAATTAAACAAGTTGGTTCTGTTCTATGATGTGCAATAGCATTAAAGTTACAAGTATTACCAACAGGGTGCAGCACTATTATTTTTTTTTTTTATTTATGACAACAGCTAAATTGCAAACAAAAGGTGAGTGAGCGTGGCGGACGAACTTCAACCTGGAGGCGAGTTAGCGTAGCTAACGAGCTAACCTGAAGGCAAGTGAGCGTAGCGAACGAACTTCAACCAGGACGTGATTGAGCCATGCGAACGAGCTCACTTGTGAAGTAAAACGGGGCAAAGCCCGCGGGTACAGCTAGTATATATATATATATATATATATATATATATATACTCGCCTTTGGCTCGCTGGGGGCTCCGCCCCCAGGCCCCCTTTTTTGGTTGGGGGTAAATGAGCCACGGGGGACAGGGCGCAAGACCTACAATCGGGCCAAATTTCAGACATCCAGTTAATCTAGAAATGGGTAAACGTGATTTAGGCTTATGCACCTGTAAGAATAACATTGGGGCGGGGGAGGATATAATATTAGGGAGGGGGGGTTAGAAATACGATAGGGGGATAAAACTTTAAGTAAACCAGAGTTTATACAAAATATTATTAATGTTTGCAAAAAGAATTTACTCAGATTGGGAAAAGTAGCGAAAATCGTAAAAAATTTTATAGAAATTTACCAAATAAAAAGTAAGGCGTTTTTTGAAGTTGAAGTTGGCGTTTTTTGAAGTTGAAGTTGAAGTTGGCGATTTTCGAAGAACACTTAAGAGTGTTTTGTAGAAAATGTAATTCCTGACCATGAAAATTCTTTCAAATCTTTTCTAGCTTTTAGAAAACCGATAAAAAATTTGAAAAAATTTACCAAATGTTGAAAGTAGGGCGTTTTTTGAAGTTGAAGGAGTGCGACTTTCGGAAAACGCCTAAGAGGGTTTTGTAGAAAATTTAATTCATTTTCATGTAAGTTCTTTTAAATCTTTTCTATCTCTTACGGTTTTAGAGCTATAGCTATTTGAAAAAAAAACGTGTTTTATAGTTTTTAGATGTCCTGCCATTTTGGATTTTTGAGGAGGTTAAAACTTTAAAATATGACTTTTGCAAATTTCACCCTTAACTTAGGATCCCATACTACAATACTACAAAATTACAAGTCTATAGCACGTTTCTTAACAATTCAGATGACCATAACAAAGTCATAAAATTTCAAAGTTATCCTCCTTAAGCATAACATGGGGCTCGTAAAAACTTTTGGGGCCAAGGAGTAAAGTTACGAAAACACGTGTAGTAAGTAAAGTTTCAAGTAAAAAAAGGAGAATACAAAGCAATAATAATATTTGCAAAAAAAAAAGTTTTAAATCTAAAAAAAATAGCGAAAACCGGTAAAAAGTTGAAAGAAATTTATAAAATTTTGAAAGTTGGGCGTTTTTTGAAGCCGAAGGAGTGTGATTTTCGGAAAACACCTAAGAGGGTTTTGTAGAAAACTTAATTCCTGTTCATGAATATCCTTTCAAATCTTTTCTAGCTCTAACTGTTTTCGAGCTATATCCGTAAAAAAAACGTGTTTTATCGTTTTCAGAGGTCCGCCATTTTGGATTTTTGGCGGGGTTAAAATTTGAAAATGGGACTTTTGCACATTTCACCGTTAATATAAGATCCCCTACTACAATAATACCAAGTTTCAAGTCTCTAGCACGTTTCTAAACGGTTCAGATGAGCACACCAAAGTCAACCACTTTCAATGTTATTCTCCATAAGAATAACACGGAGCTCGTAAAAACTTTCAAATTTCGACATTAAAATTAGATTTTGGGGGTCAAGGAGTAAAGTTACGAAAAAACACGTAATGAGTAAAATTTAAAGTAAAGTAAGGAGAATACAAAGCAATAATAATATTTGCAAAAAGAAATTATTTAAATATGAAAAAATAGCGAAAACCGTAAAAGATTTTAAAGAAATTTACTAAATTTTGAAAGTAGGGCGTTTTTTGAAGGTTAAGGAGTGCGATTTCCGGAGAACGCCTAAGAGGGTTTTGTAGAGAATTTAATTCCCTTTCGCTAAGATTCTTTCAAATCTTTTCTAGCTCTTACCGTTTTCGAGCTATAGCCCTTTGAAAAAAACGCGTTTTATCGTTTTCAGAGGTCCGCCATTTTGGATTTTTGGGGTGGTTAAAATTTGAAAATGGGACTTTTGCAAAATTAACCGTTAATTTAAGATCCCATAGTACAATACTACGCAAATTTGAAGTCTCTAGCACGTTTCTAAACCATTCAGATGGGCACACCAAAGTCGGCCGTTTTTAATGCTATTTCCCATAAGAATAACATGGGGGGAAATTCAAAATTTCGGGGGGGTTAAAATTTGAAAATGCGACTTTTTGGAATTTTATGGGTGGTTTGGGGCCAAGAACTACAAGTGTGCCAAATTTCAACTCCCTAGCACATCTAGAAGTGGTCTGGTCTGGTCAAGGAAGTCCCCTTGGACCACTGCTTTTTCCTATATAACCCAATTAAACATAAATTGGCCCTTAATTATATTTGCTAACAACACGGCTTTGGTCTTATACGGGAACATGGGACGAGGTTTACACACATAATCCTCTGATCTCATCAAGAATAAAACTGGTTTGACTATAATTTACTTTCTTTCAATGTACAAAAAACAAATTTTTGCTAATAATACTTATAATAGAGATAACTATGATCCAGGACAGAGGATCCTCAAAATGCACTCTTGTGACGATCCGGAGTCTGTCTACTGTGGATATGAACCCATTAAAAAGTGTTTCAAATATTTAGGTGTAGTCATGGGAAAAAAATATCATGGGTGCCTCATATTTAAAACAATACCCCCGCCGCAGTAAACCTGCAGACTAAGCGAATTTCCATTTGCCCGATTGGATTTTCAATTTAAATAGCATTATGTTCAACAAATACCTAGGTTTGCTGCTACAGGGAGAGTAATTAAGTGGGTTTTTAGTAGAATATCAATAGCTTAGTATAAAATAAGGTAATTGCCAAGTTTGATCAAAATATATCCGTAAACAAGCAAACTACAACAGTTTACTTATTCCCCATATGAATAGCATAGTAATTTTAAATTTACGATTTTTTTGAATTTTTTCGTGACCAATAGTCGTAAAAAACTCTTCAATATACTAAATTATTTTTTTCAAGCTCTACAAATTTGACCAAGAGAAATTGGAATTTTTTTGTTTTGAGGGTCAAAAATGATAAAATCCAATTTTGACCCCCAAATAACCCCGTTCCCATAGTCCGATCATGCTGGTTTGCGATCTTATTCAAGTTTATCCCGCCCTACACCTTTAAGCCAAATTTCATCAAAAACTGACAAAAATTACTCATGTTATCGTATTCACGGACACACACACAGATATATTTGAACGAATAGTGTTTTTGGCCTCTGGGAAAATCAAACTGAAAAAGTAAATCGGTCCCGGGCCCAGGTCTTACTATGAGACCTACTGTAATAGCTACTTTCCTATCGGGAAATTCGCTAAAAACTAAGAAAACTATACATGCTTACAGACAGTTCAAGATTCAAGATTTATTAGTTGAGCCGTGTTTACTCTGGTTCTGGTGGGGGTGTCTCCTCCTGGTACTGGAGACACTACTGTCGGGGAAAAAAGTTTAGACACTCGAGTTTGGAGCTCTACAGAAAAGTAACCAACTAACTTAGAAAAACACGTAGTATGTATAAATTTTCTTTGTTTTATTCTACGTATTCCTGTGAAAACAAAATTTTTTTAGATCGTTTAAGAAATTTTTTATGACAGTCGGAAGGTAAAATCTGCCTGTTTTTACAGTACCAAAAACCATCTTATGACTTTGAAAATTCACACAATGTAAACTAAACGTCAGAACTTTATCAAACTTTAATACAATATGGACACATATACAGGGTGAATTTTAAATGAGTTCCCCCCCTATTTTTTCTACATTTCTTAAGATATCATCTCCGGACCACGTCAGATCATTGTTGAGTAGTAAGTACTTCATTTTGACTGGGTAAACATTTTTGGCCGCCATCTTGGATCCGCCATATTAGATACAAAGTTTTTTTTTTCAAATGTAAAGGTAGGGTTGTGACCCAATATTTCAAACTAAAATTTTACGCTGATTACAATGCCGTAATTAGTTTTAAAAAATCTTGATCCGTTCTAAAGTTATGAGGACTTTTTATAACTTTATTTTTAGCGCATTTTAACATTGTGCATTTACAAACTAAGACCATAATCTCAAAATAGTGCTAGATAAAGATAAGTATACACCACCATCCATTGCCGACATATTTTCACTTGGTTATGACGGATGTAGTTTTTTCAGCCGCCATCTTGGATCCGCAATTTTGAAATGTGATCAATTAATTTAAATATGAAGGTGGTGTTGTGACCCATCATTTTGAGCTACCTTTTTATGCTGAACTCAATGCCGCAATCCGTTTTTCATTTGCATCTTTGGTTTTTGAAATATTGAAATTTTAAATAAGACTATTTTAATATTTCATCAAGATAGCTTGATAACCAAAAACGGATTGCAGCATTGAGTCCAGTATAAAAAAGTAGTTCAAAATGATGGGTCACAACACCACCTTCATATTTAAATTAATTGATCACATTTCAAAATGGCGGATCCAAGATGGCGGCTGAAAAAACTACATCCGTCATAACCAAGTGAAAATATGTCGGCAATGAATGGTGGTGTATACTTATCTTTATCTAGCACTATTTTGAGATTATGGTCTTAGTTTGTAAATGCACAATGTTAAAATGCGCTAAAAATAAAGTTATAAAAAGTCCTCATAACTTTAGAACGGATCAATATTTAAAAAAAATAATTGCGGCATTGTAATCAGCGTAAAATTCTGGTTTGAAATAATGGGTCACAACCCTACCTTTACATTTGAAAAAAAAAACTTTGTATCCAATATGGCGGATCCAAGATGGCGGCCAAAATTGTATACCCAGCCAAAATGAAGTACTTACTACTCAACAATGATCTAACGTGGTCCGGAGATGATATCTTAAGAAATGCAGAAAAAAGTAGGGGGGGAACTCATTTAAAATTCACCCTGTATAATGAATTAGTAATATGTGTAGTTTCAGAATTTTTACTCTACCCAAAACGTTTTTGTTGTAACTTTTGTAAATCAACTTTTTCTCAAAAACGGCAAACGCTTGACAAAAATGTAAAAGCTTGTTTTGGAGGTGATTGGTTTTGTATTTGAAATATTGATACTCCTCAGCCAAATTGTTACGCATATTATTTATATAAATTAACATTTAATTTGGATAGTGCAGAGGCCGAATACGGCACTTCCAGACCGCCACCGGCTCTGACTGGGCGCCTAGTAGGGTTGACACAGCGCTCTATACATAATAACATAGCACTATGCTGAAAAAGGGCTAAGATATTCTACTGATTTGTTATTCCGCGGTTTTCTTGTACTCAATATTACTATTAGACAGTTGTTCATTAAACCTTCCAATATACAGTTAAGACAACAAACAAAAAATGTTCACTAGCCAACTTATATATATATTGAACATTATATATTGAACATTGAACTTTAGATACACTATACCAAGATTAGGTTACAGAAAAGAGCTTTCAAATTCGTTTTAAATCGCACATCAATTGCACCGAAACCTTCTAAATTATATTATCTTTACCTTTATACCTTTATACCATGCATCCATCGATGACCAGTAGTGACTGGATAGATTTCGTCAAAGAAAAAACATTTAAAAACATTTAAGTTTTAATACTTTATATATTTATGCGGTTAACATGGCTGTAGATTACGAGGTCCATTCACCATTTTCCTCTGTGAAATATTCCTTCATGGAGTATAGGGCCGCGCCTTGAGTAGCTCCTCTACTCTCTTTTTAAAGCTCTTAAGAGGGAGTGACTTTATGTCCTGGTGCAGGTGGTTATAAAGTCTGATGCCAAGGACCGGATAACAGTCTTTTTGTTTACTAAGCCTGCAGAAAGGAACGTTTAAATCTTCTCCTTTTCTCGTATTATAACGATGTAGCTGGTTTCTGCAGCTGAGGTTATCAATATTTTCCTTGGTCTGCACCAGACAGTTATAAATGAATTGGCTGTAGATATTCATTACTCCTAGGGCTCGGAAAAGTGGCCTACAATGTTCGTGTCTTTCGCTGGACGTTATGGCTCTTATGGCAGCCTTTTGAACTATCAGAATGTTCTTAGTCTCTGAAGCGTGTCCCCAGACAATGACACCATAGCTCATCAAGCTGTGGAAGAGGCCATAATAGGCCAGCTTTAAGTATGCATCTGTGACCAGATTTTTTAACTTTCTTAAGAGGAAAACAGTTCTGGAAAGTCTGCTTTCCAACTCATTTTTATGTTTGTCCCATGTCAACCTACTATCCAGCCAAAAACCTAGTAGATTGACAGGTAGTTGTTGCAGAGTTTGGGGTTTTAAACTGCATATAAGTTCTTGGGTTTTGTCATTGTTTATTTTAAGTTTGTTCGTTGAAAACCAGGCTTTTGCCTCGTCCAGGATTTCAGCTGCTTCGAGTTTTAGTTGGTCCAATTGACCATTGCTCGTGATGAGGGTGGTGTCATCAGCAAAGAACAGGGTTCTCCCGTCAGTCCTCAAGTCGTTGATAAAAATCAGGAAGAGAACAGGCCCCAGGATAGAACCCTGGGGGACCCCTAAGCTGACATTCAGGTCACTGGAGAGAGCTCCCCTTATAGATACCACTTGCTTTCTGTCTCTCAAATAGTCATGAAAGGTTTTTAGTGCAACGTTCTTTATCCCGTATCTTTCCATTTTCCTCAGCAGGACGTCGTGTGAGATACAGTCGAACGCCTTGCTGAGGTAACATAGGGTTAGGTTTGTCAGGTATTTGTTGTCAAAAGCATAATTTATTTTTGATGTTAGATTTAGCAACGCAGTGGTTGTTGATCTGCCCTTTCGAAACCCATGTTGATCATTCGTGAAAAGATTCGAGCCTTCAAAAAACTCACCCAGTTGGTCCTTGACTGTGCATTCCATAATCTTAGCGTACATTGGTATCAGGGATATAGGCCTATAATTAGATAATTCTTCCGGGTCACCTTTCTTAAATACGGGGACTGTTCGGCTTATTTTTAGAAAACTTGGAAAAAATCCCTCTCTAAGACATATATTGATCACTGTAGCTAGAGGTTTGGACATACAGTGGATGGTATTCTTTAGAATGTTCACATTTAATCCATATATGTCAGGGCTGTTCGAGTTTGAGAAATTCTTAACAATAGACTCAATTTGACTTGGGGTTACGAGTTTCCAGTTTTCTAATTTGTTCATGGGGTTTAGAGGGATATTGTCAGCTGGATCGACATTGCAATTGGTGAAACGTGAAGCGATGTCAGTAACACTGTTAATGAAAAAGGTATTGAATGATGTATCTGGGCTATTGTTGTTTTTGCAAATTGTATTGATTTTTCTGCTTGAGTTTATAAGGTCCCAAGCCGCTTTGTTCGGGTTGTGGGAATTTGTGATATAGTTTGAGTTTGATTCCTTTTTAGCTTTGGTTACTTTACTCCTGTAGTCTTTTTGGGCACATAGATAGAGATGATAATAGTGCTGCTTATCAGTATGATTTATTGCAGATTTATAAATGTCATTTAGGAATAAAACTCTATTTCTCAGATTGGCCAGGTCAGATGTGTACCAGCTTTTGTTGTTACCGATGTACCACACATCGAGGAAGAATGTGTGCAACTTTTGCAGTGATATGTGGGCGAGTGGCTGCCATCTATGTATATACATAGTCTAGTCAGACAGGCGGTCTCACGGCTGCTTAAAATTTTATTCAGTCCAGATTTTAAACTCAAATTAGACTGCAATGTACAACTTTCCGCTAATCCATCCATGCCTGTGTGATAATTGGTCAACAATTATCACCCAGACTGATTTTTGTCATTCATTTGTCAAGAATAATATAATTTTATTATGAAGGTGTATCATATTTATTTATGTGTTTTATGCAATTTAAAAAAAAATTATTTTCCCTCTATTTTTATTTTTGATAGTTTAAATATGAACTTGGACTAGGAGATATTACTTTTGGTTTGAATTTAATTTATAACTTACTGTATTGAGCGGGGGTGATATTCCCCGTGATATGTTCTTTGAGGTTGACTTCAATGCAAACTTTCTTACATAATCACGTAAAACCCGCTGTAGATATTTCAGCTTAAACTTACCAAGGTTATTTTTACAGATAGTGAGAATCGAATGATAATAAATATACAAATTACAATTAGTTAATGCTAAAATAAATTAAAACTAACTTAAAATTTTCAATTTTTAACATGAGGCTTATGGGTTGTTAAGTATCTTTAAGAATTAACAAGTAAAATGTAAACAAAAGATTGCAAACCTAACATATTATGGTCGTAACGAGCCATTTACAGTATAATTAATATGAAATTACTACAGTAATTAGAGACTAAAAGAAAAAGGCCATTTTGATGAATACCATTGAGCATATAACATACCTATGGTGTATTTCTGAGCAATAGGATATGAATATGTTTCCTTTTAAAAAATGAATATCTCTGTTAGATAATCATTCATTTCCTGGAATTAACTTTAATAATCTTGAAACTTTTATTGTGGTTCAGCACTTGTAAAGTATCACATTTTATCTAATACTTCTTTATTTGATCTGACTTATTTGCCATCACATGTTTTCAGTTGTCTAATGACACAATAATTTTCAGGTGGCTACAATCAACCAAGACAAGGCAACAACTACAGATCTAATAACTATGGGTGAGCATTTGTGCATGTAATGTAATTGTATCGTAGTTGTTATGATTGTTTAAATTTGATTTCTTTATCAGTCAGTCAAGGTATTTATGTAAATAATTTATCTCATTGTCCTCAGACGACTAATCTCTCTTGTTCTGTACATTTGTGCAATACGGTGTAGTAAATTCATACCTGTTTTACAAGGGCTACTTCTCTTTGGTGTTTATAAACGTTAAACGCTCGTCGAATTTCCCCTGTTGTATGAGTCAGTTCATATAGTCGAATATGGCAAACTGACCCGCAAGACGTATTGCAACTATAGTTGTCAATTGACAATTCTCTAGTTTTTTGACAAACTTGGCTCTCTCTCTCGTCCAATAGTGTTCTGGTGACTGTAGTGTTTTTAAACCTTCGTGCTGGTCCCTGAACTACACCTCACTTATCAAAACTTCTAACACTCAACTTCACCTGTGTCTTCTTGAGTTTGGCTGGAGGCTCGAACGTTTGCTGCTGCTCCTCTGACATTTTCGACTTAACTGAATAGTTGGATTAAACGGCGAGCGGCGTTTTCGCGAAAATCAGTTTGGACTTGATACCATGAGCGGCTGCTTGCCGCTCAGCTGAAGATATTGTATTATATGAACACCAAAATCCAAATCGAACCTGTATTGAATATAAAAACTTGAATGTGTTCATCGTTTTAGTAACTTAGTTATACAACTATTAAATTTTATGATGTAATTGTCTAGTTAATAACAGTATTTCAGCTTGGAAATTTTAAATATTTGATCTATTTTTTTAGGTTTCTGCAATACCCTTAGGCAGGTGTTTTAATAAAACCTGTAAAAAGTATGATTGAACTGCAACTTTATCACTCTTACTTTCACTAGTGATAAAAATTTAACCATGCGAAATAAATAATTACAAATCATATACTACATACACAATTAATTGTTTTTTTCGCTGCCTGTCAGTTTACTACACCCTTAATCTTAACAATGGCTTGGATCTGTAATTCACTGTGTTTCAGACCCGATCGCGGCAGAAACTTCCAAAGTAGAGACAACAGATATCAGCCATACCAGGACCGAAGACCCAGGGTAATTATGTCATCATAAAAATCACTGAAAAATGTAATCCGAATGAAAAAATATACGAATTATATTTAAATTTAAATAAATTCAATCGATCTCATGCAGCCCTTTTAAGTAAACAATAAACAGCTGTAGAAAATATGATGTTTCACAGGTTGAAAACACAAAACACAGCTCATCTCATAGTAGTGTAGTGAAAAAGGTATTACATGAATTTCGTAAATATAGTCTGATTAGAAGTATCCCTCTTGCTCTTAATATAGTAGAAACCTATTACCTAGCGTATTAAATATATTGGTGACATAACAAATGAATGATCGTATGCTATTTTTTTTTTATTTAGGGAGGCCCTAACCAAGGAGTGGCCTCGTCAAGAGACAGCTATAGTAGCAGCAGCAGCAGCAGAGGTGGCTTTGGTGGGTCTGAGAGTGGTGGAAGGTATGGAGGGGTTGTCAGCTATGGAAGTGGTCCACACAAGAGTTACAGACCACCTCCTCCACAGCAACACCACAGCTACTCTGGCGGATACTACGGCAGGAGATGAACCAACAACTTTAGTCATCTTTAATTTTTTTTTAAATTTTGTATGAAACCAGTTCAAAATAATATAAATATTTTATTTCATGGCATGATAATGTATTGATTTACATAATAAATGTGGAAGTACAAGATTTTACGAAATATATTCCTTGTTTTATTTACCTATATTTCTTTAGAATTAAAATTAATTTCCTTCCAAGAAACTTGATTGTATACCTGAGGTTCAAGTTTTTGTTTTCAGACCTGTAACTCTTCAAATTAATTTCAAATATGAAGGTTACTGGTTAGATTCCTAGATAGATTGGTTCTGGAACCAGATGTAATTTGTCATTTGGGCTATCTGTTAATGATACAACATAAGATAGACAATAGAGAGTAACAAGACCGGGGTTTGGTTGGATCCTTCCCTTCAGTAAAAAAAAAAAAAAAAAACGGGAAATAAGCTGATAACGTGTATAGAACAAATAATAAATGAACCTACTTAATGAAGCAACTATAACTGTTTACAGGTAATATGATAATGTACTCGGTAGTGAAGGAATCAGTAAAAGTCAAATCTGTGATCGGGGGTCCAATCAAAAAGTGGAAGTCCAATGTAGACGTTTAATGAGGTTTCAAGTTTTGATCAGGCAGTAAATAAACAATGAACGCTTAGTGAAAACCATAAATTCAATATTGATTGATTTTTCAGTTCCTATTCTGAGCTCACAATCTTCCTTTACACATTTGTATACCTTATTGAAATTTACAATTTAGACAAAATTCTCTTGATACATCAACTAAAGACCATAAAACACTCTCTTAAGACTTTGCAGTTTATTAAATGTTTTTCAGTCCACACTATGAGCTCACAATCTTCCTTTAAGTATATATTGTATACCTTTTTAAATTTACAATTCAAACAAAATCCTCCTGATTCAACAACTCAAGGCCAAAAACATTCTCCTACACTTAGCCGCCGCTTATTTAACTTTAAAACTTGTTCACACTTTTGTCACTATTATCTACGACCAACAAGATCGTGGTGTACTGAATTTTAGAGCCTCTAATGAATATAGAAATGCAAAATTACTCGTTATAAATCTTTGTTTGAGTTCTATTATTATCGAAAAGGTAAAAACTATAAAACATTGCGTAGTCAACGATCGCGTAAAGAGAGTTACGTAAGCTACTTTACCTACGACCGTTTCTTAATTACTAAAAATCACCACTCATAACTTCCATTAGTTTCGTTAATAACCTCTCATTGCCACTGGATGCAACGACTTATTGTCCCAACCACTCACTCAATGTTTAATCAAATAAATTGGTCTTAACAGCTGAGAAGTTGACGTTGGAAGTACTACAATTTTACTTATTTTCTCTAAATCTTGAACTTCATTGGTTCAAACTTGTACTGTGAAGTAACAAAACAATACTGAAATATTACGTTACTAGCGCGGTAAGTGGTTTACCGTGCGAGTACGTTAAAGCGTACCGGGCGAGTTACGTACGATACTTTACATCATAATACACAAAATCTATAATATTAAAACGTGACAGGGATTTTTATTTCATGATTTTTGTGTTGAAGGAAAGATAATTTTGAGAACTAGGGAATGTCGAAGCCATAATTTTAGTTTGGGGGTTCAGTTTTTTAGAAATTAATTTTTAAATATTAAAAACTCTAGCAGCCGACGCCAACATTCTACTCTAGCTTTTGGTATAATATCATTTGCTTAACGTAACAGCTGTAAACATTCAGCGTTTTTGACGCAAATTCAGCATTTGGATGAAAATGAAATGGCATACGTAGAATTGACTTATTTATACTATGTGTAAGGCTATAATCATCGATACGTTCATTTATTCGGTAAGAGGATGATTGTTTATTTAAATATACATAGTAAAATACTAGATGTTCTGATTTATTATTTTATGAGTCTTAAAAATATTTAGTTTATTTTAGTTCAATATAATTTGTTATAACTAACAGCTATTTGAATAAAAGAATATTCTATAGAACTATGAGGTTATTTTATTAACTCTGTGATTTGATTATAGGAAATAAGTAAGATTCTATAACCATTGCTGTACACGAATCGAAGCTCACTAATCTTCAAAAGAAAGTTTATACAAATTATTTTTCCTACAGTCACCCGACAAAGTTGGCTTCCTTGTACTGTTTATAGTACAGAAAGCTGCTAATTGCTGCATATTTATACTTTGCCGTACGGTTTATACTTTGTCGTACGGTTTATACTTTGCCGCACATCAGGATTCCAACGAAACAACACAAAACAGCGTGGTTCTATTATGCACGTAATCCGTCCTACGCTTGGAAATTGGTTGGCAACACTTAAAGATAATAATAATACTATGAGCAGCTGATTGACTATTATAACTACGATTTAACCTGTCATTTCGTGTTTATAGTTTCGGTATTTCTGAACTTTCTGGACTTTTCTTTTAAACGTTTTTAAAACATTCCTACGATCTTAATAAACAAGAAAATACCTTTAAAGTATTTTTTTTTTTTTTGCGCGGAAACCACTTCAAATTACAAAATCATACGGAACTATATTCTCAAAACGCGGAGCACATTTCTTGCCGAGGAAAAATAGCGGATTGATACGGACCGCGGGTACTACTTTCTCTGGGCACCATTTGTGTTGCCAGCTGAACCTAAAAACGTGTTGTATAGTGTTTGAAAGACGAATTATTTATATGCTTTATAGTGACTGTAGGAAAAATATAATGTGTAACACGAGTGCAAAAGGCCTTTGCTGCACACGAGAGCCCACTAGTTACACAAATAACTATTACTACTCGACTTTTTGAGGAAAGGTTAGGAAAATAACAATGATCAAATGTTTTAATTCATCTTAGCAGCTTTTTCTTTACTATAAATTTTGAACCGCTTAAACTATGCTTGAATTAATTAGTAATAGACACACTATTATATACAGTTTTAATGGACTACTCGATTCCCGTACGTAGGACGGGCTAACAGCTCGTAATTAATAAATTTTGAACGCATAACACAATTTATTTTGGACATAACATAAATTATAATATTTTTATATTACAGAAAATAAAATAGGCCGTTGCAGTTAGCTGTTTATTTCATCAGCTGACTATAGCACTGCACGGTAATAGTATATTACGTTACTAGAAAATAGGCGTTTACCGGAAGCGTATGGTAATCCCGCACTCGACTTCGTCTCGCACGGGAACGACCACACTCATCTGGTAAACACCTATCTTCAGGACTAGTAACGTAATATACTATTTCCGTGCAGTGTTGTAGTCAGCTGATGAAATAAACAGCTAACTTCAAGGGCCTATTTTATTTTCTGTAATATTTTAATAAGTAAATAAAATATGTGTTGAATTTTAGCTTGCGATCTTAATTTTTAAGACCTATTAATGGATTGTTCAAGCAAAAAAATACTCATAAATATTTAAAAAATTAGTTATATACAAGTATTTGACCGAAATATTGGACGCCATCTTGAATTTTGGACTTCCGATACTCCGATTTCTTTAGACTTTTTCCCCTGGTAAATGCACATAATTCTAAGTCAAAATAACCAACAAAACCATTTAAAGAAATTTTTTTAGGGTTTTCGTATGGATTTACTTGACTACATAGTTTGTTCAAACAATGGTGCAATATGACGAAATATAATTCTACATATAATTCAAATAATTCATGGAAAATATACATTTTCCTTGTTAGTCCGTAACCAATATGGTAACCAATAAATTGAATGTTAAATATATTAAAATTCAATTTGCAAATTTTAACGATAAACGCATATTCCTTGTATGTATACAGCTTCGCTTTAAAATATTTTTCTGGAGCTATAAAATTCCTACTAAAGCTAGGCTATAGTTGGAGCCGTTTCTTAAATCTTTTTGCTCGCAAACCTTGTTCATATATTTAAGCGATTAGCTTTTGTTTTTGTGTTCCCATGAAGCTTAACAACTCTAAAGTTTTAACCGAAACGGTGCCTATCGGTGTCGTTTAAAAACTCAATATTATCAACCTAGTGGCTGAGGGTCGCGGGTTCGAATCCTAGTGAGATCGTTTCTGGACTCTGATGCGATTCATCAATCAATGATGCTATCCAACAAAAGGTCGATTAGGATTGCATAATTGACAAACTTATAAATATATATACCTATCTATATCTATAATACCCCCGCCGCAGCAAACCTGCAGACTTAGCGAATTTCCATTTGCCTGATTGGATTTAAACTAAAATGTCTCCTTAAAAATATCACATTTATTCCCTATTTAAACAGAGAGTACTTAGGTTTGCTGCAACAGGGAGGGTAAACAAGTTTTTTATGTAAAATATTAAAAGGTACTGCGGTTTAGTAAGAAATTAATGTATTTTCCAAATTTGATCAAAATATGTTCATAAACAAGCAAACTACAACAGTTGACTTATTCTCCATAAGAATAACATGGGAATTTTAAAATTACATTTTTTTTTAATTTTCTCCGTAACAATTAGGCGCATAATAACGCTTCAATATACTAAATTATTTGTTTTTTTAAGCTCTACAAAATGGTTTAAAAAGAAATTGTGAAATTTTGTATTTTTAGGGTCAAAAATGGGAAAACCCTATTTTTACCCCATAAAACCCCCCATAAACCCCCGTTCCCATAGTCCATGCTGGTTCGCGAACTCATTCAAGTTTATCCCGCCTTACACCTTCAAACCAAATTTTATCAAAATCGGAAAAAAATTACTCAAGTTATCGTGCGGATGGACACACACACATATATATTACTAATTTAGTATATACTTTATATAGGCTTATACAAGGTGTACAATGCAGTTGTCTGCTTGCAATATTGAGCGGAGCTAGCATATTAAACCAACACTTTTCTAAGGTCAATGCTACATCTGTTCCTCGTAAATGAGTTAATATCTCATCATAGTAAGTTTGTAATACACTTGCAGTATTCAAAGTCAATTATAAGTCTGGTTCTCGTAAATAAATGGTCTCCTTACAGTAATCAAAGTCTATGTTTCATCTGGTTCTCATAAATTTGAATGTCTACTTGCAGTATCCAATGTCAAATATATATTTGGTTTGCATATATAAAATGCCTATTTGCAGTATCAAAAATCAATGGTACGCCTGGTTTACTTAAATTGAATGTCTATTTACACAGGTTCTAATGTGAATGATACGTCTGGCTCACGTAAACGAATTGTTTACATGCAGTAAATGGATTAAAGTATTAATATTAATAATTTCCATTATATCTTTAGACAGAGAATAAAAAAAACCTAGTACCTGCACCAGTGGGGTTTTTATTAAACATTTATAAATAAAAAAACTTTTTTAAAACAATAGATAATATACAATTACCTTCACCTTTTGAAATAATGTACTATTATCATCAATTGCATGCACCCCACGTTTTTCGTTTTAAATCTTACAAGTATTTATACTCTCCGCATATTTATAAATCATTTTCTACTTTTTAGTGCGTTTAAAAACGTTTTGTTTTAAAAAAGATTTTTTATTTATAAATTATTTTCTACTTTTTAGTTTTTAATATGTGTGGATGCTAATCTATTTCAAACATCTATATCAGATTAAGACAGAGGCATGTGGGAAATCTGAGGTTTATTTTAGTTTCTTTTCATATAATTATGTATTAGATTGAATGTATGGCCTACCTACTAATTATAAATATATCAATCTATTTAATTTAATGTTTACTTTATAGAATACTAAATAAATAACAATAATTGACATTATTAACAAACACCTTTATACCTGCAATCAGATTGTTTATCTTTATTTTGAAATGTTTGTTTGTATAAAGAATCTCTTGGGAGCATAACCTGTACCTCTTAAACTCTGCTCTTCGAACTGTCAAATTTAAGTATTTTTACAGCTGACTTAAATTAATTGATATATTTACATTCTTTCAAAATGTAAACAATGGAAATTTGGAAGCCCATGGGGCGTAGCCTAGGGGAATTATGAAAATTAAATGATATAATATTGCATTGTCATCCATTTGTGAGCTGTGTTTCAAATTTCAAGTCTCTAGCTCATCGGAAAGTATCAACATTTGCAAGAAAGCGAGTAATTAAAAACAAGCCCATGGGGCATAGCCCAAGGGAAATATGAAAATTAAATGATATAATATTCCATTGTCTTCCATTTGTGAGCTATGTTTCAAGTTTCAACTCTCTAGCTCATCGGGAAGTTTGTATAAAATCTATTGCAAAATTTGTCCTGGACAAGAAAGCGAGCTAATAAAAAGGTGTTTTAAAAAACTCGAAATTATGCCTCTGGATGGCTGGGTAGTTCCGATGCTGAGTATAATAATTATGTGACATTCCCAATTTCGAAAGTGTATGTGTATTCATTTCACTTTTTAGATTAATTATAGTTTTATAAATATACTAGCTGTACCCGCGGGCTTTGCCCCGTTTAACTTCTTAATTTTCAAGATGAGCTCGTTCGCATGGCTCAATTACGTGTTGGTTGAAGTTCGTTCTCTACGCTCACTCACCTTGTTGGAGCTAGTTCGCTGCGCTCACTTGCCTTCAGGTTAGCTCGTTCGCTACGCTAACTCGCCTCCAGGTTGAAGTTCGTTCGCTACGCTCACTCACCTTTAACAATAGTGCTGCACCCTGTTGGTAATCCTTGTAACTTTAATGCTATTGAACATCATAGAACAGAACCAACTTGTTTAATTGAAACAGCTGATAAGATTCATTAATTCCTTTTAAATATGAAAAATCATAAGGTTAACATGGGAAACTCCAGAGCCACTGGGGCGGAGCCCGAGGGTCCGATCAGAATAAAAACAACTTAGTTTTCCTATTTAATACCTAAAGAATCTGTGTGCCAAATTTCAGCCTCCTAGGTAAATGGGAAGTGGGAGAATTAGTGATGAGTGAGTGAGTGAGTGTGTCAGTGAGGGCTTTGCCTTTTATAAGTATAGATAATCCATACACTTTAAAGATATTTAATTTAGCAAAATAATGTTTTCCCGATTGGTTTTCTCCTAAGTTTAACATGATACGTATGGCTCTCTTTTGTAAAATTAATATACTATCTAAATTTTGTATGGTTGTTGCACCATATAATTCAATGCCGAATGCAATATGTGAGTTTATGTGAGCATAGTAAACCTTCAGTAAAACATTCAACGAGCAGAGTTTAGACAAGTTGTGCAGCATAAATAGACCTGAACAAATTGTACTTTTTAGTTTATCAATGTGGTACAACCAATATAAATTTTGATCAATTACTAGTCCTAAGAGTTTAGTTAAGTATGAGTCACTTGAGTTAAGTAATTGTTATAAATTTTTAAATGAGGTTTTAAAGTTTTTTTTGGGCAGTTGAAAAATTTATGTATTTGGTTTTCTCTGAGTTAAGCAATGAGATTTTGCAAGATAAATATTCACAGATTCAAGGCTACTATTGCCTGTATATTCAATGTTGGTTATTTTTTGATCTACCAGAAATTATTAAATTTGCATCATCAGCATAGAGGCATAATTTAAGTAATTTAATAATTTAAGTAATTGATTGAATTCTGTAATCGTATTCAGTTCAACATATTGCTGCCTGTTTTCTAAATATGATTTAAACCAATTTAGTGAATTATCAGTAATACCAAAATGTTGTAATATTGAAATAAGTGTCTGATGCGAAACGCTATCAAAAGCTTTACTAGGGTCCATGAAAATTCCAACAGAGTTGTCACCTCTATCAATAGCATCAATAATAGTCTCAACTAGATCAATACCAGCAATTGTCACAGATTTCCATACCTAAAACCATTTTGTTCTTCGTCAAATAATTTATTATTTTCCAAAAAAACTTACCAAACGGGAGTGCATTGCAAGCTCGTAGAGCTTAGATATTATGGTGGGCAATATTGATAAAGGCCTGTAATTTGATGGTACTGTTTTTTTTCATTTTTGTGTAAATGGAATGGCTATTTGGATTATTTAAAGTCAATTGTGCATCAGCCTTATTCTGGCGACCATAATTATTGGTTATTCATTTTGTAGTAAATTATGCTCAATGATTTCCGATTGTTCTTCCATTGTTCTCTGTATGGTATTTGTAATGTGCTATTTAGATGATTCGTTGACTAACATGTTGCAACTCTATTTTAGTTTTTATTGTTATTCTCACAAAAAATTACATGACAACCAATTAACCCATAAGGCCCATGTTAAATTTCCAAAAGTTTAAATTAACGTAGGGAAAAGCCCTGTGGTGCGATTTGTACCATTTCAGATTTATACCTTCCCATGGTTGGTTAATATGATTGGGGTAAATTTCGTGCAGATCGCTTCAGCCGTTCAGGAGGAGTAGGGTAATTGTAAAATAAAAGCATGAGTGTAGTATAAGAGCTTCGCTTCTCTCCGCTCAATAAATGTACATGTACCTATAGAAATGGTCTATTAAACAAGAACAAGGTTTAAAACGCCTTCTTTACAGAAAATTTTGAAACAAATGCTAATGGCTTGATGAAGAGAACAACCCCAAAACACGATCAAAATTAGCTCGAAAGGAGGGGGTAAAGTATGACCTTCTTGTACTTACTATAGTTGTCAAACAGTACAAGCCTACATTACAAATGCATCTATATATTCGAAGGTAAGAAAATTAGTTTAACATTAAACATGTACAATCACGGTTTAATGTGCTGGTTACGTTAGTCACACTGCGCACTCGTCATACCAAGCACGCCCAATCAGCCATGTTGGTAAATAATTTAAAACACAGTAGAACTATTATAACAAGACTCATAGGAATTATAAAATAAGACTTGTTATCAATGTTGACTTCTTTTCGAGGTTTGCAATAACAAGTGATTAGGTGTGAAATAATTTCAAGCGGATTTGAAAATTACCATTGTTATCAAAGGTGACTTGTTATCGAGGTTTTACTTTTTTCGTTTTTGGATATTTTGAAATATTCCAATACATTTTGAATTTAACTACTGTTTCCTCGTAGTACAACTCGTTTTCTAACCTTTGACGGGTACGTTGTGCAATAGTCGATATTCATACTCGGGGTATTTTCCCACCGCATTTCGTAGGTGAGCACTTGGTGGAGTGTAGACTGTAGAGTGGTAACGATATTTCTTTGAGGTGGGCCGTGTGGTAGCTGCGGGAGACCCGATGTACAAAGCCCGCCCAGCCCGCTCTCCCACGGTCACTGATTATCTGCAACTAGTCGTCTGTACTTTCTTGTAGTTTGCACCTTTTTGATTCCACAAGTGCCCATTGTAGGCGACTTGTCCCACGCAATACCGGGAGGCAAGTAACTAACTGGAAGATTACCGCCAAGTTGAGCGTTAACGGGGCTGATCTGCAGTCAGTCAGACGAGACCCCTACAAATCAACACTGCGCACCCCAGCGTGTAATCACCTTTACCTATCTATATATTGAGTTTATAGTGCATTAGAACAAGACGATTTAACACGTTTTCATTGTGCAGTAGTATAAAACGAGTTTTTTTTACGAGAATCGAATGTAAGAATTAATTTATTCCATCCCAATCTTTATGTGAAAACTTGTCAACTAAAAAAATAAATGTACCAAATCGTATGTACCGGTTTTTAATGTTTGTTTCAACAAAACGAATTTCGATGCATCAATTTTGATTCATATAGGCCTACTTGCCATTAATATAGACTAGAAATAAAAGTTTAATTAGTATAGATTAACATGTTCAATATAGGGTACTATTAACGTGCCATGTTTGAGGTATATTTTATTTTAACATTGTTAAGTCTACTACTCCATCAATTCCATTTTTTATGTACTTTTAGACTAGTTGATTATCACTTTTTTATGTTTTCGAAAAGGGATCTAATCGCACGTCGTAAAGGTATCAAAGAGTTGCTTCGGTACTAAGTTGCAACGCAATTAAGCAAACTTGATATAAAGCAATAAGCAGCATCCACAATACTACTGACATGTACCTCCAATCGCGTGTGACGTGTAACCGACCAAACGACGACATGTGACCAAGCGGACGGGAACGATAAACAAATAGAGTACACAATCATTAGCCTATTTTAACAATGCCCTATATGTTTAGTACATCAGGCAATACGCCATACGGGCAACAAGACCAAGTCAACGTAGGCATTAAGGAATCAAAAACGTCCCTACAGTTTAAAGATGTTACATAGATCTCTTGAGTTATTGGTTTTAGTAGTTTCCAAAAACGTCAGTTAGGTATTCCTCGAAGTCTTAACTTTCCACAAGTTTAGCTCATCGCATCGGCCTCGCACTGTCTTATGCGGACTTAAGTTAGACATCTAGTTACTGTAATCAAATTTAAAAATTTTATTTTACTACGTTAGTTGTATTTTTCCGTTTTCGTGCATTGATCAATGCATTAGGTAGGCCCTAAGTAAAGTTATGTGCAAACGCTGAACTCAATATGTTTGTACATTCAAACATATAGTAATAGTTCTCTATTGGTTTTAGTATTTTCCAGCATCTGGTGTGGTGAGTATTCCAAGATGACATCCTAGAAGGTGGATTGGTCGATATAACACTGCTAGCCATCTACATCCATCGCTACACACAACACAGAGACTCCGCCTCCACGGCGGCGGCGGTATGGCAGTGTGACTGTGCAAGTCACTCTCTCTGGGTGGTCAGCGGCTCATCACTGTACATCTACATCTACATCTACATGTCTGCATCATCACCACGACCTCGACGGCGCCATCAGGGAACGTTCCCACCAACGAGACGTGGAAATTAGTTAAAACTAAACAACTCTCTACCGGCGGGGCTGGGACGGTGTTGGTGATGAAAACAAGGGTTCACTTTAGACAAGTTAATCTTGCTACAAATTATAGAAAATCAACTTAGTCTATAGGCCCACAAAAATGTAGTGTTAGAGTTATTTCTGTATTAATTCGATGGTACCACCAAGAGTTATGAAAATTGAAAGTATAGTGTGTGCTGTCCATAGGACAATTAAGGCGATTACAATAATTGTGACCTAATTGTAACAAATCAACCTCCAATCAGGGTCATATTTGCCGTTTCAGGCTTTGTTGCTTTGACAGATGCCTAAGGTAAAAGTGTCATCAAGCCCTGAAAACCTAAATGTACTCTTTACTGTACTTCGTTCACAATAATTTAGGCGGTTTAAGGGGGAGTTCCCTTCACGTCGAACGTCGATAGTTGGCACTGTTTTACGGGCATTTTTACGTACAGTACCCTCAAAATTTGTACTCTAAATCAGTTTTGACGCCAATTTCATAACTCATGGTTTTACAGGAAAATGTAAAGTTGTGAAATGGTATTACAAAAGATAATACAGTATTATATAACATACGACATTTTAATCAAAATCATTCGTGCCGTTTTGACAAGTATTAAAACAAGATCACCATTAACAATCAACATTTTTTTTAATGAACAAAACTCCTGGAGACACCATTGATTAAAACCCACATACCAAATTTCGCCAAAATCTGAAACCACACACACAGAGAGATCACTTCGAAAAAACCACTTTTTGGGTTTAGGTGAACCCAAAACGGATATATAGGGTGTCTTGAAACAAACTTTGTCAGGTTAATTCAGCATGTCAAAAGAAACAAAAATGTCGATAACATGTTGTGTCCTATCTCATGCTGTTTTCGGTCTAACTGTCTGCATGTGATTTTTACTAAATCATTCATAACTCCTTAACTGTTTGAACTACAGCGTTGAAATTCTGTAAAAATTTTTATCTCATTGACCAAAATATGAATAAACACTTTTAAACCGTTTAAATGGCGGCTTTTAAAAATATTTCATGCATAATTCCATGAAACCCGTTAATTTTACAAAATGTTTGCAGGACATGTAAATCTAGTAAATTTCATGCAGATTACAACGATATCTTTTAAGCTAAGTTTGGACAAGTAGTAACTGAGAAATTAATTTTTTCTTGTCATACTTTCAGTTTTCTCCATTGAAACCATGTTAAAAAGTAGTTTTATCAATTTAACATTGTTTAAATGGAGAAAACGGTAAGTATGGCAAGAAAAAAATATATAATTTCTCAGTTATTCTTTGGCCAAACTAAGCTTATAAGATGTCGTTGTAATCTGAATAACATTTACTAAATTTTACATTTCTTGTACATATTTTATAAATTAAACGGTGGAATTTGGCATAAATTATTGTTTTAATCCGCCGTTTTTTTTTAAATGGCTCAAGAATTTTTGTTCACACTTTGCATAAAAATAGGCGTCAATAAGATAAACATTTTTACAGAATTTCAACGTTGTAGCTCAAGTGGTTAATAAGCTATGAATACTTTTTTATAAATCACATACAGAGAGATAGACCGAAAACGGACTGGGATTGGACACATGTTAGACATCATTTTTTGTTTCTTTTGACGTGCTGAATAACGTGACAATGTTTGTTCATATGGTTGCAAGACACATATAATGGATATAGTAATTTTAGTAATGATTTTACATTTTATTAATAACTTAATATATCTTTGGTTTGTTTTGTAGAGTCTTAGTTGGATTAAAGTTTAATTTAAAGTTAAAAGTGCAATTGACTGTTTTAAAGGTAATTTTTTGTTGTATTTGTCGGCCATTTTGGATTTTGGTGCCGTGTATGGAAATGTTTAAAATGTCAAAAGGGCTCCTAGGCTAAAATTTATTACTATACCATAAGGTACCTTCATACCAAATTTGATGTTTTTTATCCGCCATGTAACGGTAATTACACTAAGCCACCTCACTACTATAGGTATTTGCTGCAACTCGACTATGACTATACACACACAAATCCGCGCTGCGAGTGCTCTTGCGCCCGACGCCGCCTCCCGTTTTAGGACTGATTCTGTCAACTGGCTGCAACCCAAATAATTTTAAAGATAAACCAACTTTTTTATTTGAAATATGTTTCTCTATCTTGTCTCATATCACAAATCAACTAAACAACGAGGGTTAAATTTTAAAAAATTAAAAAAAGTTAAATTCAAACTTAAATTACAAGAAAACTACTAAATTTATCGATTACACACTAATAACGTATTTTGTAGAGAATATTTTAAGGATTAAAATGGCGAAATAAAATTAACCCTATTGCTGTTTGTTTTCGATATATTGATTAAATAATAAAAGCTTACACGAATAAACTTAAAAGGGTGTAGGGGGAGTAGCAAGAGGGGGAGGGGCGGGGACTTTTTAGAAAAATGTTCCTAAAAAGCAAATTTACAATGTTCCTTATATGATCAACTAACAATGATGCTAGAATAATATTAATCACAACACTGATATTAATATTTCATCATTACAAACTTTTTTAGGCCTACCCTAGTTGTAAGTTTTATGAAAGTTAAAATGTTGATCTTAACTTCTAAAAGTATTTTAATTTCATTATTTTGTAATAAAATATTTTTCTATACTAATTTGTACTCTGAGGCTTATTTTATATCCCTAAAATTGTACACTGCTACGTCTGCTACCACAATGGCTTGTAAAGTATTTTGGATTTGAAACATTACTTGTTCAAGTTTTTTGAAGTCATAAAATTTCATTATGAATTGGTAGAAGTTTTAGAAATTGAGTAATTTTGTATATATGTAAAACTAGCTATGTTTTGTTAATGCAAGTTTATAAATACTGAATTGAATGTTACTGCAGTGTTGTATAATAATTTGTAGATTTTTAAAAATAGTACAGAAATTGATTTCTAAAAAAAATAGTTGGGAAATCTATGTTAAGCAGTTGGGAAATCTATGTTAAGCAGTTGGGAAATTTGAGGCCTCTCCCCCCCTCTGGAATTTAACCAAGCAACGCCACTGACTAACATCCATTAAATAATCAGCCATTCACTAATTAATTACTTCCGACACAATCCCTTTATTGACTTGGCTATTTAGCCAATCATTAAGCTACGTACTTTCCACAGTGTCATGTTAAAAAATCCAAAACTTGAACAGTTCTCATCCATTATCGACCTACCAAAGGGCTCAATACGACAAAACATAGACGACTTGTTTTACACGTCACTGGTATTGTCAATGATCGCCTAGTCATCGACGTGTTTTGTTTGTCTACCGAGTACTAACACGAGTGGAGCACACAAACGCCTAATTAGACTTGCTTTAATTGTGTGCAATCACTGCTTTGTACGCAGACACCCCAATTAGTGTTCGCACATGATCTAACAGTGCCTCGGCGGAAACGTGTTGTTTTCCGGAACCACCACCATTGTTCCGCTTCCGGTTAGTGATCTACGTGATCCGACAAAGACGACGAGCAGCCCTTTTGTCCTCCTTCGATCCAATTTTCAGTCAGGGTATGAATATGCGGGACGCTTCCTTGCATTAGCCCCCCTGCACCACCTCGCTCGTGCCTCGACAAAGCAGACATCGCTCGGGTAAATCTCCCACTGTGATCTCTGCGACCGTCACGTCCACATTGGGTTGCCAGAGAAACGTACGCGTTTTACAATTATAATTAACTAGCTGTACCCGCGGGCTTTGCCCCGCTTAAATTCATAAGTATTCGCATGGCTCAATCACGTCCTGGTTGAAGTTCGTTCGCTACGCTCACTCACCTTCAAGTTGGAAATCGTTCGCTGCGCTCACTTGTTTTCAGGTTAGCTCGTTCGCTACGCTTACTCGCCTCCAGGTTGATGTTCGTTCGCTACGCTCACTCACCTTTTGGTTGCAAATTAGCTGTTGTCATACATTTAAAAAAGAGTCATCCCTTTTATTGTTTATAATACAGTTTTATAAAGGTTTTATGTTTTAATATTTAACATTGGAGAATTTAAACGTTGTTAAGTGCACAGGTATGCTGCGATTGGGGTTTAATACATTTGGACTTATTCAAAAGTAAAATAGTTTTCTGTGCTGCAATCTGTAGAAACACTGTGGCACTATTTCAAATCATGACTAATGCTGATACAGAATGTTGTAGTTATTCAAACGTACAAAACAGTTGGTGAAATAAACATCTGCTTTTAAATTATATTTATTTGTAAACATTCTAGATCAAAAAGTCTGACATTGGCCCACTTAAAACCCTCTGGGGCAGAGCCCTTTTGACGGATCTGCACCAAACTTCACTCGAACCATCCTTGAAAGATGCTTAATAATGCCTGAAAGTTTCATTACAATCTGTCGAGCGGTTTCGGAGTCCATAACGTATATACACATATATATACATACATACATAGTTCCTCTTTTATAGATATAGATTATGGTTGCGCCCTGTTGGTTGAAATTTAGGGTAATTCGTTGACACTGACAAAAAATGGTCTATTATATCTGTATTCAATCATCTAACTACCTAAATCCCGTCACCCGACTACCATGGTGTAATGTTCATAAGGTTGAAATGTTATAATATTTAATTTTATAATCTACAAATTAATCCTGACAAGGATTATGTTAGGCTACGTTAAGTTTAATTATAACTTAGGCATAACCTACAACCATAGATAAAACACAACTTCAATTGTGTATCGTTACATTTTATAGTAGTAGGCAAATAATGTAAATGTCCAAAACAGACATATTATTATTTATTAACATAGTTAAAAACCTTTAAATTTAAATCAAATCAATTAGTTCAGAAGAATAACCAGTGATGATCGCTGAGAATACAGAACACTGTACACTCTAAGTAACACGAGAGAACTTGTAATGCCAATGGAGCCTACTCCTATAGGTATATTTAGTTCTAACCCACCTGCGACACTACTAGAGCTATTTGTGCTATGGGTATTATTGGTATTATTGGTACTGAGTAAGCATCAGTAATTACAGTTTTGAAACAGAGAAATTATACTAGCAGAGTACCCGTCCTTCGCACGGGGTTGGCATATAAGTTTAAATTGCTTATTGCAGTTATACTCAAGCTTTGCGTTTGCAATGGGGGAGGACAAAGTTTGATACAATTTTCTTCTTTAAATTGACGGTATACTATGGTATTACACATCTGCCATAGCCATAATGTTCTACCTCTTCACCTAAACAATAAAGAAAAATAAAGTATTACAAATTTAAAAAATCACAAATTATTCATGACATTAAAAACATAAACATGACTGTAAACAATCCTACTTTGACAGTTCTCATTGCGTATCACAGTTGTTTGTTGCTGCTTAAATTAGCTGTTTACATAAATGCAAAAAAAATTAGTGCTGCACCCTGGTTGGTGGTGGTGGTGTTGGTAAATCTTATAACTTTTTAATGCTTTTGTATATCATAGAACCAACTTTTTTAGTTGAAACAGCTGACTAAATTCTTTAATTACCTTTAAATATGAATACTCATAAGGTTAACATGGGGAACTACAGAGCCACTGGGGCGGAGCCCGAAGGGATTTTTGAGATAAGAATATGCCTATATGTTAATCGGGAATGTGAGCTGTCATCATACCAAATTTCAGCACAATCCGTCCAGTGGTTTATGCGTGATTGCCCTTCAAACATACAAACAATCAAACAAACAAACACACAAACTTTCACATTTATAATATTAGTAAGATAAGATAAGTAAATCAAAACATATTTTTCGAACATTTTACAATAAGAGTTAAATGTGTATTTTAGCATCACCCGATGTAGGTTGAATCTGAATTGGTCTCTTTGTACTTAGAGTTACGTATGTGAAAGCCTACAGGGTCATTTCAGCCATCAAAGTGGTGTACTGGTGTAGATAACAGTGTAAAACGTCAACGTGTATCATACAACCACAGGTAGACGATAAACACCGTGTTGACAAAGACTACAAGTCAAATAGTGTATTGATAAAGCTTATAAGCCGCACTTAAGCGCTCTCGCTGTGAGCCCACTTTGGATAAAGTGCGCTTATACCTCGAGAACTCTCAGCATTCTTAAACAAACATAACCAAGATTTTCCGACTTCTCTGTCTAGTTATTTTTTGCCTCTTTCGTCAGAGGACTCGATTCATCACTTGATGCTAACCACTTCCCTTTTACACGTTTGTGCATTTCGAGTGTTCTAAATGTAGCCTGTAGTGCTTTAGCTGACGCGGCGAGACTGAAAACACAAAACTTTCATTTCACGACATTTTGTAAAGATTTTTTTTATTTTTGGGAGCAATTTACTGTACATTTTTACTTTCTCCCCCTATACCTATAGTATATGGAGAAAGTATTGTTTTCGTCAAAATTTTCGAGTTTGAGTTTTGAGTGGATATATTCGTTTTGGGTCCCCCTGGACCCAAAAAAGTGGTTTTCGAAGTGATGTCTGTGTGTGTGTGTGTGTGTGTGTGTCTGTGTGTGTGTCTGTGTGTCTGTGTGTCTGGATGTGTACAGAGCTAGGGACTGCACCTGTGGTCCGATTTCGATGAAATTTGGTATGTAGGTTCTAATCCATGGTATCTCCAGGCGTTTTTTTATTTTTTTTGAAATTTTGATTTTTAATGGGGATTTTTTCATAAAAACCCATAAAAAAAACGGAAAAATCGAATTTTCTCAAAAATGGCCCGAACGATTTTGATAAAAATTTAGTATGTTGTAGCCCTTTAAATTCTGAACAAAATGATACAAATTTCATTTCTCTAAAAATTACGGTTCAAAAGTTATGATGTTATTTTCCCATAAAAACCCCGTAAAATAACGAAAAATAAGATTTTAGAATAAAATTCCAGTTTTAATTTAACATAGTATGTTATGGTCCTTAAAGTTTTGATAGTTTTTTTCATTTAAAAAAAATAATTTGTTATGGGAATTTTCCCATAAAACCCCATAAAATAACGGAAAAATAGGATTTTCCCAAAAACGGCAAGAACGATATTGACAAAAATTTGGTATGTTATAGTCCTTTATATTCTAAACAAAATGGTACAAATCCCATTTCTGTAAAAACTACGGTTCAAAAGTTATTGTAAATTATGTTATTTTCCCATAAAAAACCCATAAAATAACGGAAAAATCGGATTTTCACAAAACTGGCCCAAAACGATTTTGATAAAAATTTTGTATGTAGTCCTTTAAATTCTTAACAAGATTATACTAATCCCAATTCCATATATTTACTCTCACCGCTTACACAATATGATAAAGGTTGTTGACAAACTTATGGGAGAAAGTATGTGTCAGAATGCTGATA
>NW_026543388.1:0-31598 GCF_028750875.1 Macrosteles quadrilineatus
TGTACAAGTTTGTACAAGGTTGTACAAGTGTGTACAAGGTTGTAAAAGTGTGTACAAGGTTGTACAAGTGTGTACAAGGTTGTACAAGTGTGTACAACTTGTACAAGTGTGTACAACTGTACAAGTGTGTACAAGCTTGTACAAGTGTGTACAAGGTTGTACAAGTGTGTACAAGGTTGTACAAGTTTGTACAAGGTTGTACAAGTGTGTACAAGTTTGTACAAGTGTGTACAAGTTTGTACAAGGTTGTACAAATGTGTACAAGGGTGTACAAAGGTGTACAACGGTGCACAAGTTTGAACAAGGGTGTACAAGTGTGTACAAGCTTGTACAAGTGTGTACAAGGGTGTACAGGTTTGTACAAGGTTGTACAAGTGTGTACAAGGGTGTACAGGTTTGTACAAGGTTGTACAAGTGTGTACAAGGGTGTACAAGTATGTACAATAATGTACAAGTTTGTACAATTGTGTACAAGTTTGTAAAAGGGTTGTACAAGTGTGTACAAGGGTGTACAAGTGTGTACAAGGTTGTACAAGTGTGTACAAGCTTGTACAAGTGTGTACAAGGTTGTACAAGTGTGTACAAGGTTGTACAAGTTTTTACATGGTTGTACAAGTGTGTACAGGGTTGTACAAGTGTGTACAAGGTTGTACAAGTGTTGTACAAGGTTGTACAAGTGTGTACAAGGTTGTACAAGTGTGTACAAGGTTGTACAAGTGTGTACAAGGTTGTACAAGTGTGTACAAGGTTGTACAAGTGTGTACAAGGTTGTACAAGTGTGTACAAGGTTGTACAAGTGTGTACAAGTGTGTACAAGGTTGTACAAGTGTGTACAAGGTTGTACAAGTGTGTACAAGTGTGTACAAGGTTGTACAAGTGTGTACAAGGTTGTACAAGTGTGTACAAGGTTGTACAAGTGTGTACAAGGTTGTACAAGTGTGTACAAGGTTGTACAAGTGTGTACAAGGTTGTACAAGTGTGTACAAGGTTGTACAAGTGTGTACAAGGTTGTACAAGTGTGTACAAGGTTGTACAAGTGTGTACAAGGTTGTACAAGTGTGTACAAGGGTGTACAAGTGTGTACAAGGTTGTACAAGTTTTTACAAGGTTTGTACAAGTGTGTACAAGGGTGTAAAATCGTGTACAAGGATGTACAAGTTTGTACAAGTTTGTACAAGGTTGTACAAGTGTGTACAAGGATGTACAAGTTTGTACAAGTTTGTAAAAGTTATGTACAAGTTTGTACAAGGTTGTACAAGTGTGTACAAGGATGAACAAATTTGTACAAGGGTGTACAAGTGTGTACGATAAGTAAAAGTGTGTACAAGGGTGGTACAAGGTTGTACAAGTGTGTACAAGGTTGTACAAGTGTTGTACAAGGTTGTACAATTGTGTACAAGGTTGTACAAGTGTGTACAAGGTTGTACAAGTGTGTACAAGGTTGTACAAGTGTGTACAAGGGTTGTACAAGTGTGTACAAGGTTGTACAAGTGTGTACAAGGTTGTACAAGTGTGTACAAGGTTGTACAAGTGTGTACAAGGTTGTACAAGTGTGTACAAGGTTGTACAAGTGTGTACAAGGTTGTACAAGTGTGTACAAGGTTGTACAAGTGTGTACAAGCTTGTACAAGTGTGTACAAGCTTGTACAAGTGTGTACAAGGGTGTACAAGTGTGTACAAGGTTGTACAAGTTTTTACAAGGTTTACAAGTGTGTACAAGGGTGTAAAATCGTGTACAAGATGTACAAGTTTGTACAAGTTTGTACAAGGTTGTACAAGTGTGTACAAGGATGTACAAGTTTTTAACAAGGGGTGTACAAGTGTGTACGATAAGCAAAAGTGTGTACAAGAGTGTACAAGGTGTACAAGTGTGTACAAGGTTGTACAATTGTGTACAAGGCTGTACAAGTGTGTACAAGGTTGTACAATTGTGTACAAGGCTGTACAAGTGTGTAAAAGGTTGTACAAGTGTGTACAAGTTGTACAAGTGTGTACAAGGTTGTAACAGGGGGTACAAGGTTGTACAAGTGTGTACAAGGTTGTAACAGGGGGTACAAGGTTGTACAAGTGTGTACAAGGTTGTACAAAGTGTGTACAAGGGTGTACAGGTTTGTACAATGTTGTACAAGTGTGTACAAGTTTGTACAAGGTTGTACAAGTGTGTACAAGGGTGTACAAGTGAGTACAAGGGTGCACAAGTGTGTACAAGGGTGTACAATCGTGTACAAGCTTGTACAAGTGTGTACAAGGGTGTACAGGTTTGTACAAGGTTGTACAAGTGTGTACAAGGGTGTACAGAATGTGTACAAGGATGAAAAGGTTGTACAAGTTTGTACAAGTTTGTACAAGGTTGTACAAGTGTGTACAAGGTTGTAAAAGTGTGTACAAGGTTGTACAAGTGTGTACAAGGTTGTACAAGTGTGTACAACTTGTACAAGTGTGTACAACTTGTACAAGTGTGTACAAGCTTGTACAAGTGTGTACAAGGTTGTACAAGTGTGTACAAGGTTGTACAAGTTTGTACAAGGTTGTACAAGTGTGTACAAGTTTGTACAAGTGTGTACAAGTTTGTACAAGGTTGTACAAATGTGTACAAGGGTGTACAAAGGTGTACAACGGTGCACAAGTTTGAACAAGGGTGTACAAGTGTGTACAAGCTTGTACAAGTGTGTACAAGGGTGTACAGTTTGTACAAGGTTGTACAAGTGTGTACAAGGGTGTACAGGTTTGTACAAGGTTGTACAAGTGTGTACAAGGGTGTACAAGTATGTACAATAATGTACAAGTTTGTACAATTGTGTACAAGTTTGTAAAAGGTTGTACAAGTGTGTACAAGGGTGTACAAGTGTGTACAAGGTTGTACAAGTGTGTACAAGCTTGTACAAGTGTGTACAAGGTTGTACAAGTGTGTACAAGGTTGTACAAGTTTTTACATGGTTGTACAAGTGTGTACAGGGTTGTACAAGTGTGTACAAGGTTGTACAAGTGTGTACAAGGTTGTACAAGTGTGTACAAGGTTGTACAAGTGTGTACAAGGTTGTACAAGTGTGTACAAGGTTGTACAAGTGTGTACAAGGTTGTACAAGTGTGTACAAGGTTGTACAAGTGTGTACAAGGTTGTACAAGGTGTGTACAAGTGTGTACAAGGTTGTACAAGTGTGTACAAGGTTGTACAAGTGTGTACAAGTGTGTACAAGGTTGTACAAGTGTGTACAAGGTTGTACAAGTGTGTACAAGGTTGTACAAGTGTGTACAAGGTTGTACAAGTGTGTACAAGGTTGTACAAGTGTGTACAAGGTTGTACAAGTGTGTACAAGGTTGTACAAGTGTGTACAAGGTTGTACAAGTGTGTACAAGGTTGTACAAGTGTGTACAAGGTTGTACAAGTGTGTACAAGGTTGTACAAGTGTGTACAAGGTTGTACAAGTTTTTACAAGGTTGTACAAGTGTGTACAAGGGTGTAAAATCGTGTACAAGGATGTACAAGTTTGTACAAGTTTGTACAAGGTTGTACAAGTGTGTACAAGGATGTAGCAAGTTTGTACAAGTGTTGTAAAAGTTTGTACAAGTTTGTACAAGGTTGTACAAGTGTGTACAAGGATGACAAATTTGTACAAGGGTGTACAAGTGTGTACGATAAGTAAAAGTGTGTACAAGGGTGTACAAGGTTGTACAAGTGTGTACAAGGTTGTACAATTGTGTACAAGGCTGTACAACTGTGTACAAGGTTGTACAATTGTGTACAAGGCTGTACAAGTGTGTACAAGGTTGTACAAGTGTGTACAAGGTTGTACAAGTGTGTACAAAGATGTACAAGTTTGTACAAGGGTGTACAAGTGTGTACGATGTGTAAAAGTTTGTACAAGGGTGTACAAGGTTGTACAAGTGTGTACAAGGTTGTACAATTGTGTACAAGGCTGTACAAGTGTGTACAAGGTTTGTACAATTTTGTACAAGGCTGTACAAGTGTTGTACAAGGTTGTACAAGTGTGTACAAGGCTGTACAATTGTGTACAAGGTTGTACAAGTGTGTACAAGGTTGTACAAGTGTGTACAAGGTTGTACAAGTGTGTACAAGGTTGTACAATTGTGTGTCAGGTTGTACAAGTGTGTACAAGGTTGTACAAGTGTGTACAAGGGTGTACAATCGTGTACAAGGATGTACAAGTTTGTACAAGTTTGTACAAGTTTGTACAAGGTTGTACAAGTGTGTACCAGGATGTACAAGTTTGTACAAGGGAGTACAAGTTTGTACAAGAATGTGTACAAGTGTGTACTGGGTTTGTACAAGTGTGTACAAGATTGTATAAGTTTGTACAAGGTTGTACAAGTGTGTACAAGGGTGTACAAGTGTGTACAAGATGTGTACAAGTTTTACAAGGTTGTACAAGTGTGTACAAGGTTGTACAAGGTGTGTACAAGGTTGTACATGTGTGTACAAGGGTGTACAAGTTTTTACAAGGCTCTACAAGTGTGTACAAGGTTGTACAAGGCTGTACAAGTGTGTACAAGGTTGTACAAGGTTGTACAAGTGTGTACAAGGGTGTACAAGTTTTTACGAGGATGTACAAGTGTGTACAAGGTTGTACAAGTGTAGTACAAGGCTGTACAATTGTGTACAAGGTTGTACAAGTGTGTACAAGGTTGTACAAGTGTGTACAAGGGTTGTACAATTGTGTACAAGGCTGTACAAGTGTGTACAAGGTTGTACAAGTGTGTACAAGGCTGTACAATTGTGTACAAGGTTGTACAAGTGTGTACAAGGTTGTACAATTGTGTACAAGGCTGTACAAGTGTGTTCAAGGTTGTACAAGTGTGTACAAGGTTGTACAAGTGTGTACAAGGTTGTACAATTGTGTACAAGGTTGTACAAGTGTGTACAAGGTTGTACAAGTGTGTACAAGGTTTTACAAGTGTGTACAAGGTTGTACAATTGTGTACAAGGTTGTACAAGTGTGTACAAGGTTGTACAAGTGGTGTACAAGGTTGTACAAGTGTGTACAAGGTTGTACAAGTGTGTACAAGGTTGTACAAGTGTGTACAAGGTTGTACAAGTGTGTACAAGGTTGTACAAGTGTGTACAATGTTGTACAAGTGTGTACAAGGTTGTACAAGTGTGTACAAGCTTGTACAAGTGTGTACAAGCTTGTACAAGTGTGTACAAGGGTGTACAAGTGTGTACAAGGTTGTACAAGTTTTTACAAGGTTTTACAAGTGTGTACAAGGGTGTAAAATCGTGTACAAGGATGTACAAGTTTGTACAAGTTTGTACAAGGTTGTACAAGTGTGTACAAGGATGTAACAAGTTTTTACAAGGGTGTACAAGTGTGTACGATAAGCAAAAGTGTGTACAAGAGTGTACAAGGTTGTACAAGTGTGTACAAGGTTGTACAATTGTGTACAAGGCTGTACAAGTGTGTACAAGGTTGTACAATTGTGTACAAGGCTGTACAAGTGTGTAAAAGGTTGTACAAGTGTGTACAAGGTTGTACAAGTGTGTACAAGGTTGTACAAGTGTGTACAAGGTTTTACAAGTGTGTACAAGGTTGTACAAGTGTGTACAAGGTTGTACAAGTGTGTACGAGGTTGTACAATTGTGTACAAGGTTGTACAAGTGTGTACAAGGTTGTACAATTGTGTACAAGGCTGTACAAGTGTGTACAAGGTTGTACAAGGATGTACAAGTGTGTACAAGGGTGTACAAGTTTTTACAAGGTTGTACAAGTGTGTACAAGGTTGTACAAGTGTGTACAAGGCTGTACAATTGTGTACAAGGTTGTACAAGTGTGTACAAGGTTGTACAAGTGTGTACAAGGTTGTACAATTGTGTACAAGGCTGTACAAGTGTGTACAAGGTTGTACAAGTGTGTACAAGGCTGTACAATTGTGTACAAGGTTGTACAAGTGTGTACAAGGTTGTACAAGTGTGTACAAGGTTGTACAATTGTGTACAAGACTGTACAAGTGTGTACAAAGTTGTGCAAGTGTGTACAAGGTTGTACAAGTGTGTACAAGGTTGTACAATTGTGTACAAGGTTGTACAAGTGTGTACAAGGTTGTACAAGTGTGTACAAGGGTGTACAATCGTGTACAAGGATGTACAAGTTTGTACAAGATTGTACAAGTGTGTACTGGGTTGTACAAGTGTGTACAAGATTGTATAAGTTTGTACAAGGTTGTACAAGTGTGTACAAGGGTGTACAAGTGTGTACAAATGTGTACAAGTGTGTACAGGGGGTGTAAAACTTTGTACAAGGGGTGTACAAGTTTTACAAGGTTGTACAAGTGTGTACAAGGTTGTACAAGTTGTGTACTGGTTGTACAAGTGTGTACAAGATTGTATAGGTTTGTACAAGGTTGTACAAGTGTGTATAAGGGTGTACAAGTGTGTACAAATGTGTACAAGTGTGTACAGGGGTGTACAAGTTTGTACAAGGGTGTACAAGTTTTACAAGGTTGTACAAGTGTGTACAAGGTTGTACAAGTTGTGTACAAGGTTATACATGTGTGTACAAGGGTGTACAAGTGTGTACAAGGTTGTACAAGTGTGTACAAGGTTGTACAAGTGTGTACAAGGTTGTACAAGTGTGTACAAGGTTGTACAAGTGTGTACAAGGTGTACAAGTGTGTACAAGGTTGTACAAGTTTTTACAAGGTTGTACAAGTGTGTACAAGGGTGTAAAATCGTGTACAAGGATGTACAAGTTTGTACAAGTTTGTACAAGGTTGTACAAGTGTGTACAAGGATGTACAAGTTTGTACAAGTTTGTAAAAGTTTGTACAAGTTTGTACAAGGTTGTACAAGTGTGTACAAGGATGAACAAGTTTGTACAAGGGTGTACAAGTGTGTACGATAAGTAAAAGTGTGTACAAGGGTGTACAAGGTTGTACAAGTGTGTACAAGGTTGTACAATTGTGTACAAGGCTGTACAACTGTGTACAAGGTTGTACAATTGTGTACAAGGCTGTACAAGTGTGTACAAGGTTGTACAAGTGTGTACAAGGTTGTACAAGTGTGTACAAGGGTGTACAAGTGTGTACAAGGTTGTACAAGTGTGTACAAGCTTGTACAAGTGTGTACAAGGGTGTACAAGTGTGTACAAGGTTGTACAAGTTTTTACATGGTTGTACAAGTGTGTACAAGGTTGTACAAGTGTGTACAAGGTTGTACAAGTGTGTACAAGGTTGTACAAGTGTGTACAAGGTTGTACAAGTGTGTACAAGGTTGTACAAGTGTGTACAAGTGTGTACAAGGTTGTACAAGTGTGTACAAGGTTGTACAAGTGTGTACAAGGTTGTACAAGTGTGTACAAGGTTGTACAAGTGTGTACAAGGTTGTACAAGTGTGTACAAGGTTGTACAAGTGTGTACAAGGTTGTACAAGTGTGTACAAGGTTGTACAAGTGTGTACAAGGTTGTACAAGTGTGTACAAGGTTGTACAAGTGTGTACAAGGGTGTACAAGTGTGTACAAGGTTGTACAAGTTTTTACAAGGTTGTACAAGTGTGTACAAGGGGTGTAAAATCGTGTACAAGGATGTACAAGTTTGTACAAGTTTGTACAAGGTTGTACAAGTGTGTACAAGGATGTACAAGTTTGTACAAGTTTGTAAAAGTTTGTACAAGTTTGTACAAGGTTGTACAAGTGTGTACAAGGATGAACAAGTTTGTACAAGGGTGTACAAGTGTGTACGATAAGTAAAAGTGTGTACAAGGGTGTACAAGGTTGTACAAGTGTGTACAAATTTGTACAATTGTGTACAAGGCTGTACAACTGTGTACAAGGTTGTACAATTGTGTACAAGGCTGTACAAGTGTGTACAAGGTTGTACAAGTGTGTACAAGGTTGTACAAGTGTGTACAAAGATGTACAAGTTTGTACAAGGGTGTACAAGTGTGTACGATGTGTAAAAGTTTGTACAAGGGTGTACAAGGTTGTACAAGTGTGTACAAGGTTGTACAATTGTGTACAAGGCTGTACAAGTGTGTACAAGGTTGTACAATTTTGTACAAGGCTGTACAAGTGTGTACAAGGTTGTACAAGTGTGTACAAGGCTGTACAATTGTGTACAAGGTTGTACAAGTGTGTACAAGGTTGTACAAGTGTGTACAAGGTTGTACAAGTGTGTACAAGGTTGTACAATTGTGTGTCAGGTTGTACAAGTGTGTACAAGGTTGTACAAGTGTGTACAAGGGTGTACAATCGTGTACAAGGATGTACAAGTTTGTACAAGTTTGTACAAGTTTGTACAAGTTTGTACAAGTTTGTACAAGGTTGTACAAGTGTGTACCAGGATGTACAAGTTTGTACAAGGGAGTACAAGTTTGTACAAGATTGTACAAGTGTGTACTGGGTTGTACAAGTGTGTACAAGATTGTATAAGTTTGTACAAGGTTGTACAAGTGTGTACAAGGGTGTACAAGTGTGTACAAATGTGTACAAGTTTTACAAGGTTGTACAAGTGTGTACAAGGTTGTACAAGGTGTGTACAAGGTTGTACATGTGTGTACAAGGGTGTACAAGTTTTTACAAGGCTCTACAAGTGTGTACAAGGTTGTACAAGGCTGTACAAGTGTGTACAAGGTTTGTACAAGGTTGTACAAGTGTGTACAAGGGTGTACAAGTTTTTACGAGGATGTACAAGTGTGTACAAGGTTGTACAAGTGTGTACAAGGCTGTACAATTGTGTACAAGGTTGTACAAGTGTGTACAAGGTTGTACAAGTGTGTACAAGGTTGTACAATTGTGTACAAGGCTGTACAAGTGTGTACAAGGTTGTACAAGTGTGTACAAGGCTGTACAATTGTGTACAAGGTTGTACAAGTGTGTACAAGGTTGTACAAGTGTGTACAAGGTTGTACAATTGTGTACAAGGCTGTACAAGTGTGTTCAAGGTTGTACAAGTGTGTACAAGGTTGTACAAGTGTGTACAAGGTTGTACAATTGTGTACAAGGTTGTACAATTGTGTACAAGGTTGTACAAGTGTGTACAAGGTTTTACAAGTGTGTACAAGGTTGTACAATTGTGTACAAGATTGTACAAGTGTGTAAAAGGTTGTACAAGTGTGTACAAGGTTGTACAAGTGTGTACAAGGTTGTACAAGTGTGTACAAGGTTGTACAAGTGTGTACAAGGTTGTACAAGTGTGTACAAGGTTGTACAAGTGTGTACAAGCTTGTACAAGTGTGTACAAGCTTGTACAAGTGTGTACAAGGGTGTACAAGTGTGTACAAGGTTGTACAAGTTTTTACAAGGTTTTACAAGTGTGTACAAGGGTGTAAAATCGTGTACAAGGATGTACAAGTTTGTACAAGTTTGTACAAGGTTGTACAAGTGTGTACAAGGATGTACAAGTTTTTACAAGGGTGTACAAGTGTGTACGATAAGCAAAAGTGTGTACAAGAGTGTACAAGGTTGTACAAGTGTGTACAAGGTTGTACAATTGTGTACAAGGCTGTACAAGTGTGTACAAGGTTGTACAATTGTGTACAAGGCTGTACAAGTGTGTAAAAGGTTGTACAAGTGTGTACAAGGTTGTACAAGTTTGTACAAGGTTGTACAAGTGTGTACAAGGTTGTACAAGTGTGTACAAGGTTGTACAAGTGTGTACAAAGTTGTACAAGTGTGTACGAGGTTGTACAATTGTGTACAAGGTTGTACAAGTGTGTACAAGGTTGTACAATTGTGTACAAGGCTGTACAAGTGTGTACAAGGTTGTACAAGGTTGTACAAGTGTGTACAAGGGTGTACAAGTTTTTACAAGGTTGTACAAGTGTGTACAAGGTTGTACAAGTGTGTACAAGGCTGTACAATTGTGTACAAGGTTGTACAAGTGTGTACAAGGTTGTACAAGTGTGTACAAGGTTGTACAATTGTGTACAAGGCTGTACAAGTGTGTACAAGGTTGTACAAGTGTGTACAAGGCTGTACAATTGTGTACAAGGTTGTACAAGTGTGTACAAGGTTGTACAAGTGTGTACAAGGTTGTACAATTGTGTACAAGACTGTACAAGTGTGTACAAAGTTGTGCAAGTGTGTACAAGGTTGTACAAGTGTGTACAAGGTTGTACAATTGTGTACAAGGTTGTACAAGTGTGTACAAGGTTGTACAATTGTGTACAAGGTTGTACAAGTGTGTACAAGGTTGTACAAGTGTGTACAAGGGTGTACAATCGTGTACAAGGATGTACAAGTTTGTACAAGATTGTACAAGTGTGTACTGGGTTGTACAAGTGTGTACAAGATTGTATAAGTTTGTACAAGGTTGTACAAGTGTGTACAAGGGTGTACAAGTGTGTACAAATGTGTACAAGTGTGTACAGGGGTGTAAAAGTTTGTACAAGGGTGTACAAGTTTTACAAGGTTGTACAAGTGTGTACAAGGTTGTACAAGTTGTGTACTGGGTTGTACAAGTGTGTACAAGATTGTATAGGTTTGTACAAGGTTGTACAAGTGTGTATAAGGGTGTACAAGTGTGTACAAATGTGTACAAGTGTGTACAGGGGTGTACAAGTTTGTACAAGGGTGTACAAGTTTTACAAGGTTGTACAAGTGTGTACAAGGTTGTACAAGTTGTGTACAAGGTTATACATGTGTGTACAAGGGTGTACAAGTGTGTACAAGGTTGTACAAGTGTGTACAAGCTTGTACAAGTGTGTACAAGGGTGTACAAGTGTGTACAAGGTTGTACAAGTTTTTACAAGGTTGTACAAGTGTGTACAAGGGTGTAAAATCGTGTACAAGGATGTAAAAGTTTGTACAAGTTTGTACAAGGTTGTACAAGTGTGTACAAGGATGTACAAGTTTGTACAAGGGTGTACAAGTGTGTACGATAAGTAAAAGTGTGTACAAGGGTGTACAAGGTTGTACAAGTGTGTACAAGGTTGTACAATTGTGTACAAGGCTGTACAAGTGTGTACAAGGTTGTACAATTGTGTACAAGGCTGTACAAGTGTGTACAAGATTGTACAAGTGTGTACAAGGTTGTACAAGTGTGTACAAGGATGTACAAGTTTGTACAAGGGTGTACAAGTGTGTACGATGTGTAAAAGTTTGTACAAGGGTGTACAAGGTTGTACAAGTGTGTACAAGGCTGTACAAGTGTGTACAAGATTGTACAAGTGTGTACAAGGTTGTACAAGTTTGTACAAGGATGTACAAGTTTGTACAAGGGTGTACAAGTGTGTACGATGTGTAAAAGTTTGTACAAGGGTGTACAAGGTTGTACAAGTGTGTACAAGGTTGTACAATTGTGTACAAGGCTGTACAAGTGTGTACAAGGTTGTACAATTTTGTACAAGGCTGTACAAGTGTGTACAAGGTTGTACAAGTGTGTACAAGGCTGTACAATTGTGTACAAGGTTGTACAAGTGTGTACAAGGTTGTACAAGTGTGTACAAGGTTGTACAATTGTGTACAAGGCTGTACAAGTGTGTACAAGGTTGTACAAGTGTGTACAAGGTTGTACAAGTGTGTACAAGGTTGTACAAGTGTGTACAAGGTTGTACAATTGTGTATCAGGTTGTACAAGTGTGTACAAGGTTGTACAAGTGTGTACAAGGGTGTACAATCGTGTACAAGGATGTACAAGTTTGTACAAGTTTGTACAAGTTTGTACAAGTTTGTACAAGTTTGTACAAGTTTGTACAAGTTTGTACAAGTTTGTACAAGTTTGTACAAGGTTGTACAAGTGTGTACAAGGATGTACAAGTTTGTACAAGGGTGCACAAGTGTGTACAAGGCTGTACAATCGTGTACAAGCTTGTACAAGTGTGTACAAGGGTGTACAGGTTTGTACAAGGTTGAACAAGGTTGTACAAGTGTGTACAAGGGTGTACAAATGTGTACAAGGATGTAAAAGTTTGTACAAGTGTGTACAAGTTTGTACAAGGTTGTACAAGTGTGTACAAGGTTTTACAATTGTGTACAAGGTTGTACAAGTGTGTACAAGGTTGTACAAGTGTGTACAAGGTTGTACAAGTGTGTACAACTTGTACAAGTGTGTACAAGCTTGTACAAGTGTGTACAAGGTTGTACAAGTTTGTACAAGGTTGTACAAGTGTGTACAAGTTTGTACAAGGTTGTACAAATGTGTACGATAAGTAAAAGTGTGTACAAAGGTGTACAAGGTTGTACAAGTGTGTACAAGGTTGTACAATTGTGTACAAGGCTGTACAAGTGTGTACAAGGTTGTACAATTGTGTACAAGGCTGTACAAGTGTGTACAAGATTGTACAAGTGTGTACAAGGTTGTACAAGTGTGTACAAGGATGTACAAGTTTGTACAAGGGTGTACAAGTGTGTACGATGTGTAAAAGTTTGTACAAGGGTGTACAAGGTTGTACAAGTGTGTACAAGGTTGTACAATTGTGTACAAGGCTGTACAAGTGTGTACAAGGTTGTACAATTTTGTACAAGGCTGTACAAGTGTGTACAAGTCTGTACAAGTGTGTACAAGGCTGTACAATTGTGTACAAGGTTGTACAAGTGTGTACAAGGTTGTACAAGTTTGTACAAGGGTGTACAAGTGTGTACGATGTGTAAAAGTTTGTACAAGGGTGTACAAGGTTGTACAAGTGTGTACAAGGTTGTACAATTGTGTACAAGGCTGTACAAGTGTGTACAAGGTTGTACAAGTGTGTACAAGGCTGTACAATTGTGTACAAGGTTGTACAAGTGTGTACAAGGTTGTACAAGTGTGTACAAGGTTGTACAATTGTGTACAAGGCTGTACAAGTGTGTACAAGGTTGTACAAGTGTGTACAAGGTTGTACAAGTGTGTACAAGGTTGTACAAGTGTGTACAAGGTTGTACGAGTGTGTACAAGGTTGTACAAGTGTGTACAAGGTTGTACAATTGTGTATCAGGTTGTACAAGTGTGTACAAGGTTTTACAAGTGTGTACAAGGGTGTACAATCGTGTACAAGGATGTACAAGTTTGTACAAGTTTGTACAAGTTTGTACAAGTTTGTACAAGGTTGTACAAGTGTGTACAAGGATGTACAAGTTTGTACAAGGGTGCACAAGTGTGTACAAGGGTGTACAATCGTGTACAAGCTTGTACAAGTGTGTACAAGGGTGTACAGGTTTGTACAAGGTTGTACAAGGTTGTACAAGTGTGTACAAGGGTGTACAAATGTGTACAAGGATGTAAAAGTTTGTACAAGTTTGTACAAGTTTGTACAAGGTTGTACAAGTGTGTACAAGGTTTTACAATTGTGTACAAGGTTGTACTAGTGTGTACAAGGTTGTACAAGTGTGTACAAGGTTGTACAAGTGTGTACAACTTGTACAAGTGTGTACAAGCTTGTACAAGTGTGTACAAGGTTGTACAAGTTTGTACAAGGTTGTACAAGTGTGTACAAGTTTGTACAAGTGTGTACAAGTTTGTACAAGGTTGTACAAATGTGTACGATAAGTAAAAGTGTGTACAAGGGTGTACAAGGTTGTACAAGTGTGTACAAGGTTGTACAATTGTGTACAAGGCTGTACAAGTGTGTACAAGGTTGTACAATTGTGTACAAGGCTGTACAAGTGTGTACAAGATTGTACAAGTGTGTACAAGGTTGTACAAGTGTGTACAAGGATGTACAAGTTTGTACAAGGGTGTACAAGTGTGTACGATGTGTAAAAGTTTGTACAAGGGTGTACAAGGTTGTACAAGTGTGTACAAGGTTGTACAATTGTGTACAAGGCTGTACAAGTGTGTACAAGGTTGTACAATTTTGTACAAGGCTGTACAAGTGTGTACAAGGTTGTACAAGTGTGTACAAGGCTGTACAATTGTGTACAAGGTTGTACAAGTGTGTACAAGGTTGTACAAGTGTGTACAAGGTTGTACAATTGTGTACAAGGCTGTACAAGTGTGTACAAGGTTGTACAAGTGTGTACAAGGTTGTACAAGTGTGTACAAGGTTGTACAAGTGTGTACAAGGTTGTACAAGTGTGTACAAGGTTGTACAATTGTGTATCAGGTTGTACAAGTGTGTACAAGGTTGTACAAGTGTGTACAAGGGTGTACAATCGTGTACAAGGATGTACAAGTTTGTACAAGTTTGTACAAGTTTGTACAAGTTTGTACAAGGTTGTACAAGTGTGTACAAGGATGTACAAGTTTGTACAAGGGTGCACAAGTGTGTACAAGGGTGTACAATCGTGTACAAGCTTGTACAAGTTTGTACAAGGGTGTACAGGTTTGTACAAGGTTGTACAAGGTTGTACAAGTGTGTACAAGAGTGTACAAATGTGTACAAGGATGTAAAAGTTTGTACAGGTGTGTACAAGTTTGTAAAAGGTTGTACAAGTGTGTACAAGGTTTTACAATTGTGTACAAGGTTGTACAAATGTGTACAAGGTTGTACAAGTGTGTACAAGGTTGTACAAGTGTGTACAAGGTTGTACAAGTGTGTACAACTTGTACAAGTGTGTACAAGCTTGTACAAGTGTGTACAAGGTTGTACAAGTTTGTACAAGGTTGTACAAGTGTGTACAAGTTTGTACAAGTGTGTACAAGTTTGTACAAGGTTGTACAAATGTGTACAAGGGTGTACAAAAGTGTACAAGGGTGCACAAGTTTGAACAAAGGTGTACAAGTGTATACAAGCTTGTACAAGTGTGTACAAGCATGTACAAGTGTGTACAAGGGTGTACAGGTTTGTACAAGGTTGTACAAGTGTGTACAAGGGTGTACAAGTGTGTACAAGGTTGTACAAGTGTGTACAAGCTTGTACAAGTGTGTACAAGGGTGTACAAGTGTGTACAAGGTTGTACAAGTGTGTACAAGCTTGTACAAGTGTGTACAAGGGTGTACAAGTGTGTACAAGGTTGAACAAGTTTTTACATGGTTGTACAAGGTTGTACAAGTGTGTACAAGGTTGTACAAGTGTGTACAAGGTTGTACAAGAGTGTACAAGGTTTTACAAGTGTGTACAAGGTTGTACAAGTGTGTACAAGGTTGTACAAGTGTGTACAAGGTTGTACAAGTGTGTACAAGGTTGTACAAGTGTGTACAAGGTTGTACAAGTGTGTACAAGGTTGTACAAGTGTGTACAAGGGTGTACAAGTGTGTACAAGGTTGTACAAGTTTTTACAAGGTTGTACAAGTGTGTACAAGGGTGTAAAATCGTGTACAAGGATGTACAAGTTTGTACAAGTTTGTACAAGGTTGTACAAGTGTGTACAAGAATGTACAAGTTTGTACAAGGGTGTACAAGTGTTTACGATAAGTAAAAGTGTGTACAAGGGTGTACAAGGTTTTACAAGTGTGTACAAGGTTGTACAATTGTGTACAAGGCTGTACAACTGTGTACAAGGTTGTACAATTGTGTACAAGGCTGTACAAGTGTGTACAAGGTTGTACAAGTGTGTACAAGGTTGTACAAGTGTGTACAAGGATGTACAAGTTTGTACAAGGGTGTACAAGTGTGTACGATGTGTAAAAGTTTGTACAAGGGTGTACAAGGTTGTACAAGTGTGTACAAGGTTGTACAATTGTGTACAAGCCTGTACAAGTGTGTACAAGGCTGTACAAGTGTGTACAAGGTTGTACAATTGTGTACAAGGCTGTACAATTGTGTACAAGGTTGTACAAGTGTGTACAAGGTTGTACAAGTGTGTACAAGGTTGTACAAGTGTGTACAAGGTTGTACAATTGTGTACAAGGCTGTACAAGTGTGTACAAGGTTGTACAAGTGTGTACAAGGTTGTACAAGTGTGTACAAGGTTGTACAAGTGTGTACAAGGTTGTACAAGTGTGTACAAGGTTGTACAAGTGTGTACAAGGTTGTACAAGTGTGTACAAGGATGTACAAGTTTTTACAAGGTTGTACAAGTGTGTACAAGGGTGTAAAATCGTGTACAAGGATGTACAAGTTTGTACAAGTTTGTACAAGGTTGTACAAGTGTGTACAAGGATGTACAAGTTTGTACAAGGGTGTACAAGTGTGTACGATAAGTAAAAGTGTGTACAAGGGTGTACAAGTGTGTACAAGGCTGTACAAGTGTGTACAAGGTTGTACAAGTGTGTACAAGGTTGTACAAGTGTGTACAAGGATGTACAAGTTTGTACAAGGGTGTACAAGTGTGTACGATGTGTAAAAGTTTGTACAAGGGTGTACAAGGTTGTACAAGTGTGTACAATGTTGTACAATCGTGTACAAGGCTGTACAATTTTGTACAAGGCTGTACAAGTGTGTACAAGGCTGTACAAGTGTGTACAAGGCTGTACAAGTGTGTACAAGGTTGTACAAGTGTGTACAAGGTTGTACAATTGTGTACAAGGCTGTACAACTGTGTACAAGGTTGTACAATTGTGTACAAGGCTGTACAAGTGTGTACAAGGTTGTACAAGTGTGTACAAGGTTGTACAAGTGTGTACAAGGATGTACAAGTGTGTACAAGGATGTACAAGTTTGTACAAGGGTGTACAAGTGTGTACGATGTGTAAAAGTTTGTACAAGGTTGTACAAGGTTGTACAAGTATGTACAAGGTTGTACAATTGTGTACAAGGCTGTACAACTGTGTACAAGGTTGTACAATTGTGTACAAGGCTGTACAAGTGTGTACAAGGTTGTACAAGTGTGTACAAGGTTGTACAAGTGTGTACAAGGTTGTACAAGTTTGTACAAGGGTGTACAAGTGTGTACGATGTGTAAAAGTTTGTACAAGGGTGTACAACGTTGTACAAGTGTGTACAAGGTTGTACAATTGTGTACAAGGCTGTACAATTTTGTACAAGGCTGTACAAGTGTGTACAAGGTTGTACAATTGTGTACAAGGCTGTACAATTGTGTACAAGGTTGTACAAGTGTGTACAAGGTTGTACAAGTGTGTACAAGGTTGTACAATTGTGTACAAGGCTGTACAAGTGTGTACAAGGTTGTACAAGTGTGTACAAGGTTGTACAAGTGTGTACAAGGTTGTACAAGTGTGTCCAAGGTTGTACAAGTGTGTACAAGTCTGTACAAGTGTGTACAAGGTTGTACAATTGTGTGTCAGGTTGTACAAGTGTGTACAAGGTTGTACAAGTGTGTACAAGGGTGTACAATCGTGTACAAGGATGTACATGTTTGTACAAGTTTGTACAAGGATGTACAAGTTTGTACAAGTTTGTACAAGTTTGTACAAGGTTGTACAAGTGTGTACAAGGATGTACAAGTTTGTACAAGGGAGTACAAGTTTGTACAAGATTGTACAAGTGTGTACTGGGTTGTACAAGTGTGTACAAGATTGTATAAGTTTGTACAAGGTTGTACAAGTGTGTACAAGGGAGTACAAGTGTGTACAAATGTGTACAAGTTTTACAAGGTTGTACAAGTGTGTACAAGGTTGTACAAGTGTGTACAAGGTTGTACAAGTGTGTACAAGCTTGTACAAGTGTGTACAAGTGTGTACAAGGTTGTACAAGTGTGTACAAGGTTGTACAAGTGTGTACAAGGGTGTACAAGTGTGTACAAGGTTGTACAAGTTTTTACAAGGTTGTACAAGTGTGTACAAGGGTGTAAAATCGTGTACAAGGATGTACAAGTTTGTACAAGTTTGTACAAGGTTGTACAAGTGTGTACAAGAATGTACAAGTTTGTACAAGGGTGTACAAGTGTTTACGATAAGTAAAAGTGTGTACAAGGGTGTACAAGGTTGTACAAGTGTGTACAAGGTTGTACAATTGTGTACAAGGCTGTACAACTGTGTACAAGGTTGTACAATTGTGTACAAGGCTGTACAAGTGTGTACAAGGTTGTACAAGTGTGTACAAGGTTGTACAAGTGTGTACAAGGATGTACAAGTTTGTACAAGGGTGTACAAGTGTGTACGATGTGTAAAAGTTTGTACAAGGGTGTACAAGGTTGTACAAGTGTGTACAAGGTTGTACAATTGTGTAAAAGGCTGTACAATTTTGTACAAGGCTGTACAAGTGTGTACAAGGCTGTACAAGTGTGTACAAGGTTGTACAATTGTGTACAAGGCTGTACAATTGTGTACAAGGTTGTACAAGTGTGTACAAGGTTGTACAAGTGTGTACAAGGTTGTACAATTGTGTACAAGGCTGTACAAGTGTGTACAAGGTTGTACAAGTGTGTACAAGGTTGTACAAGTGTGTACAAGGTTGTACAAGTGTGTACAAGGTTGTACAAGTGTGTACAAGGTTGTACAAGTGTGTACAAGGTTGTACAAGTGTGTACAAGGTTGTACAAGTTTTTACAAGGTTGTACAAGTGTGTACAAGGGTGTAAAATCGTGTACAAGGATGTACAAGTTTGTACAAGTTTGTACAAGGTTGTACAAGTGTGTACAAGGATGTACAAGTTTGTACAAGGGTGTACAAGTGTGTACGATAAGTAAAAGTGTGTACAAGGGTGTACAAGGTTGTACAAGTGTGTACAAGGATGTACAAGTTTGTACAAGGGTGTACAAGTGTGTACGATGTGTAAAAGTTTGTACAAGGGTGTACAAGGTTGTACAAGTGTGTACAAGGTTGTACAATCGTGTACAAGGCTGTACAATTTTGTACAAGGCTGTACAAGTGTGTACAAGGCTGTACAAGTGTGTACAAGGCTGTACAAGTGTGTACAAGGTTGTACAAGTGTGTACAAGGTTGTACAATTGTGTACAAGGCTGTACAACTGTGTACAAGGTTGTACAATTGTGTACAAGGCTGTACAAGTGTGTACAAGGTTGTACAAGTGTGTACAAGGTTGTACAAGTGTGTACAAGGATGTACAAGTGTGTACAAGGATGTACAAGTTTGTACAAGGGTGTACAAGTGTGTACGATGTGTAAAAGTTTGTACAAGGGTGTACAAGTTTGTACAAGTATGTACAAGGTTGTACAATTGTGTACAAGGGTGTACAAGTGTGTACAAGGTTGTACAAGTTTTTACAAGGTTGTACAAGTGTGTACAAGGGTGTAAAATCGTGTACAAGGATGTACAAGTTTGTACAAGTTTGTACAAGGTTGTACAAGTGTGTACAAGAATGTACAAGTTTGTACAAGGGTGTACAAGTGTTTACGATAAGTAAAAGTGTGTACAAGGGTGTACAAGGTTGTACAAGTGTGTACAAGGTTGTACAATTGTGTACAAGGCTGTACAACTGTGTACAAGGTTGTACAATTGTGTACAAGGCTGTACAAGTGTGTACAAGGTTGTACAAGTGTGTACAAGGTTGTACAAGTGTGTACAAGGATGTACAAGTTTGTACAAGGGTGTACAAGTGTGTACGATGTGTAAAAGTTTGTACAAGGGTGTACAAGGTTGTACAAGTGTGTACAAGGTTGTACAATTGTGTACAAGGCTGTACAATTTTGTACAAGGCTGTACAAGTGTGTACAAGGCTGTACAAGTGTGTACAAGGTTGTACAATTGTGTACAAGGCTGTACAATTGTGTACAAGGTTGTACAAGTGTGTACAAGGTTGTACAAGTGTGTACAAGGTTGTACAATTGTGTACAAGGCTGTACAAGTGTGTACAAGGTTGTACAAGTGTGTACAAGGTTGTACAAGTGTGTACAAGGTTGTACAAGTGTGTACAAGGTTGTACAAGTGTGTACAAGGTTGTACAAGTGTGTACAAGGTTGTACAAGTGTGTACAAGGATGTACAAGTTTTTACAAGGTTGTACAAGTGTGTACAAGGGTGTAAAATCGTGTACAAGGATGTACAAGTTTGTACAAGTTTGTACAAGGTTGTACAAGTGTGTACAAGGATGTACAAGTTTGTACAAGGGTGTACAAGTGTGTACGATAAGTAAAAGTGTGTACAAGGGTGTACAAGTGTGTACAAGGCTGTACAAGTGTGTACAAGGTTGTACAAGTGTGTACAAGGTTGTACAAGTGTGTACAAGGATGTACAAGTTTGTACAAGGGTGTACAAGTGTGTACGATGTGTAAAAGTTTGTACAAGGGTGTACAAGGTTGTACAAGTGTGTACAAGGTTGTACAATCGTGTACAAGGCTGTACAATTTTGTACAAGGCTGTACAAGTGTGTACAAGGCTGTACAAGTGTGTACAAGGCTGTACAAGTGTGTACAAGGCTGTACAAGTGTGTACAAGGTTGTACAAGTGTGTACAAGGTTGTACAATTGTGTACAAGGCTGTACAACTGTGTACAAGGTTGTACAATTGTGTACAAGGCTGTACAAGTGTGTACAAGGTTGTACAAGTGTGTACAAGGTTGTACAAGTGTGTACAAGGATGTACAAGTGTGTACAAGGATGTACAAGTTTGTACAAGGGTGTACAAGTGTGTACGATGTGTAAAAGTTTGTACAAGGGTGTACAAGGTTGTACAAGTATGTACAAGGTTGTACAATTGTGTACAAGGCTGTACAACTGTGTACAAGGTTGTACAATTGTGTACAAGGCTGTACAAGTGTGTACAAGGTTGTACAAGTGTGTACAAGGTTGTACAAGTGTGTACAAGGTTGTACAAGTTTGTACAAGGGTGTACAAGTGTGTACGATGTGTAAAAGTTTGTACAAGGGTGTACAACGTTGTACAAGTGTGTACAAGGTTGTACAATTGTGTACAAGGCTGTACAATTTTGTACAAGGCTGTACAAGTGTGTACAAGGTTGTACAATTGTGTACAAGGCTGTACAATTGTGTACAAGGTTGTACAAGTGTGTACAAGGTTGTACAAGTGTGTACAAGGTTGTACAATTGTGTACAAGGCTGTACAAGTGTGTACAAGGTTGTACAAGTGTGTACAAGGTTGTACAAGTGTGTACAAGGTTGTACAAGTGTGTCCAAGGTTGTACAAGTGTGTACAAGTCTGTACAAGTGTGTACAAGGTTGTACAATTGTGTGTCAGGTTGTACAAGTGTGTACAAGGTTGTACAAGTGTGTACAAGGGTGTACAATCGTGTACAAGGATGTACATGTTTGTACAAGTTTGTACAAGGATGTACAAGTTTGTACAAGTTTGTACAAGTTTGTACAAGGTTGTACAAGTGTGTACAAGGATGTACAAGTTTGTACAAGGGAGTACAAGTTTGTACAAGATTGTACAAGTGTGTACTGGGTTGTACAAGTGTGTACAAGATTGTATAAGTTTGTACAAGGTTGTACAAGTGTGTACAAGGGAGTACAAGTGTGTACAAATGTGTACAAGTTTTACAAGGTTGTACAAGTGTGTACAAGGTTGTACAAGTGTGTACAAGGTTGTACAAGTGTGTACAAGCTTGTACAAGTGTGTACAAGTGTGTACAAGGTTGTACAAGTGTGTACAAGGTTGTACAAGTGTGTACAGGGGTGTACAAGTGTGTACAAGGTTGTACAAGTTTTTACAAGGTTGTACAAGTGTGTACAAGGGTGTAAAATCGTGTACAAGGATGTACAAGTTTGTACAAGTTTGTACAAGGTTGTACAAGTGTGTACAAGAATGTACAAGTTTGTACAAGGGTGTACAAGTGTTTACGATAAGTAAAAGTGTGTACAAGGGTGTACAAGGTTGTACAAGTGTGTACAAGGTTGTACAATTGTGTACAAGGCTGTACAACTGTGTACAAGGTTGTACAATTGTGTACAAGGCTGTACAAGTGTGTACAAGGTTGTACAAGTGTGTACAAGGTTGTACAAGTGTGTACAAGGATGTACAAGTTTGTACAAGGGTGTACAAGTGTGTACGATGTGTAAAAGTTTGTACAAGGGTGTACAAGGTTGTACAAGTGTGTACAAGGTTGTACAATTGTGTAAAAGGCTGTACAATTTTGTACAAGGCTGTACAAGTGTGTACAAGGCTGTACAAGTGTGTACAAGGTTGTACAATTGTGTACAAGGCTGTACAATTGTGTACAAGGTTGTACAAGTGTGTACAAGGTTGTACAAGTGTGTACAAGGTTGTACAATTGTGTACAAGGCTGTACAAGTGTGTACAAGGTTGTACAAGTGTGTACAAGGTTGTACAAGTGTGTACAAGGTTGTACAAGTGTGTACAAGGTTGTACAAGTGTGTACAAGGTTGTACAAGTGTGTACAAGGTTGTACAAGTGTGTACAAGGTTGTACAAGTTTTTACAAGGTTGTACAAGTGTGTACAAGGGTGTAAAATCGTGTACAAGGATGTACAAGTTTGTACAAGTTTGTACAAGGTTGTACAAGTGTGTACAAGGATGTACAAGTTTGTACAAGGGTGTACAAGTGTGTACGATAAGTAAAAGTGTGTACAAGGGTGTACAAGGTTGTACAAGTGTGTACAAGGATGTACAAGTTTGTACAAGGGTGTACAAGTGTGTACGATGTGTAAAAGTTTGTACAAGGGTGTACAAGGTTGTACAAGTGTGTACAAGGTTGTACAATCGTGTACAAGGCTGTACAATTTTGTACAAGGCTGTACAAGTGTGTACAAGGCTGTACAAGTGTGTACAAGGCTGTACAAGTGTGTACAAGGTTGTACAAGTGTGTACAAGGTTGTACAATTGTGTACAAGGCTGTACAACTGTGTACAAGGTTGTACAATTGTGTACAAGGCTGTACAAGTGTGTACAAGGTTGTACAAGTGTGTACAAGGTTGTACAAGTGTGTACAAGGATGTACAAGTGTGTACAAGGATGTACAAGTTTGTACAAGGGTGTACAAGTGTGTACGATGTGTAAAAGTTTGTACAAGGGTGTACAAGTTTGTACAAGTATGTACAAGGTTGTACAATTGTGTACAAGGCTGTACAACTGTGTACAAGGTTGTACAATTGTGTACAAGGCTGTACAAGTGTGTACAAGGTTGTACAAGTGTGTACAAGGTTGTACAAGTGTGTACAAGGTTGTACAAGTTTGTACAAGGGTGTACAAGTGTGTACGATGTGTAAAAGTTTGTACAAGGGTGTACAACGTTGTACAAGTGTGTACAAGGTTGTACAATTGTGTACAAGGCTGTACAATTTTGTACAAGGCTGTACAAGTGTGTACAAGGTTGTACAATTGTGTACAAGGCTGTACAATTGTGTACAAGGTTGTACAAGTGTGTACAAGGTTGTACAAGTGTGTACAAGGTTGTACAATTGTGTACAAGGCTGTACAAGTGTGTACAAGGTTGTACAAGTGTGTACAAGGTTGTACAAGTGTGTACAAGGTTGTACAAGTGTGTCCAAGGTTGTACAAGTGTGTACAAGTCTGTACAAGTGTGTACAAGGTTGTACAATTGTGTGTCAGGTTGTACAAGTGTGTACAAGGTTGTACAAGTGTGTACAAGGGTGTACAATCGTGTACAAGGATGTACAAGTTTGTACAAGTTTGTACAAGGATGTACAAGTTTGTACAAGTTTGTACAAGTTTGTACAAGGTTGTACAAGTGTGTACAAGGATGTACAAGTTTGTACAAGGGAGTACAAGTTTGTACAAGATTGTACAAGTGTGTACTGGGTTGTACAAGTGTGTACAAGATTGTATAAGTTTGTACAAGGTTGTACAAGTGTGTACAAGGGAGTACAAGTGTGTACAAATGTGTACAAGTTTTACAAGGTTGTACAAGTGTGTACAAGGTTGTACAAGTGTGTACAAGGTTGTACAAGTGTGTACAAGCTTGTACAAGTGTGTACAAGGGTGTACAAGTGTGTACAAGGTTGTACAAGTGTGCACAAGCTTGTACAAGTGTGTACAAGGGTGTACAAGTGTGTACAAGGTTGTACAAGTTTTTACATGGTTGTACAAGTGTGTACAAGGTTGTACAAGGTTGTACAAGTGTGTACAAGGTTGTACAAGTGTGTACAAGGTTGTACAAGAGTGTACAAGGTTGTACAAATGTGTACAAGGGTGTACAAAAGTGTACAAGGGTGCACAAGTTTGAACAAAGGTGTACAAGTGTATACAAGCTTGTACAAGTGTGTACAAGCATGTACAAGTGTGTACAAGCATGTACAAGTGTGTACAAGGGTGTACAGGTTTGTACAAGGTTGTACAAGTGTGTACAAGGGTGTACAAGTGTGTACAAGGTTGTACAAGTGTGTACAAGCTTGTACAAGTGTGTACAAGGGTGTACAAGTGTGTACAAGGTTGTACAAGTGTGTACAAGCTTGTACAAGTGTGTACAAGGGTGTACAAGTGTGTACAAGGTTGTACAAGTTTTTACATGGTTGTACAAGTGTGTACAAGGTTGTACAAGGTTGTACAAGTGTGTACAAGGTTGTACAAGAGTGTACAAGGTTGTACAAGTGTGTACAAGGTTGTACAAGTGTGTACAAGGTTGTACAAGTGTGTACAAGGTTGTACAAGTGTGTACAAGGTTGTACAAGTGTGTACAAGGTTGTACAAGTGTGTACAAGGTTGTACAAGTGTGTACAAGGTTGTACAAGTGTGTACAAGGTTGTACAAGTGTGTACAAGGTTGTACAGGTGTGTACAAGGTTGTACAAGTGTGTACAAGGTTGTACAAGTGTGTACAAGGTTGTACAAGTGTGTACAAGGGTGTACAAGTGTGTACAAGGTTGTACAAGTTTTTACAAGGTTGTACAAGTGTGTACAAGGGTGTAAAATCGTGTACAAGGATGTACAAGTTTGTACAAGTTTGTACAAGGTTGTACAAGTGTGTACAAGGATGTACAAGTTTGTACAAGGGTGTACAAGTGTGTACGATAAGTAAAAGTGTGTACAAGGGTGTACAAGGTTGTACAAGTGTGTACAAGGTTGTACAAGTGTGTACAAGGTTGTACAAGTGTGTACAAGGTTGTACAAGTGTGTACAAGGTTGTACAAGTGTGTACAAGGGTGTACAAGTGTGTACAAGGTTGTACAAGTGTGTACAAGGTTGTACAAGTGTGTACAAGGTTGTACAAGTGTGTCCAAGGTTGTACAAGTGTGTACAAGTCTGTACAAGTGTGTACAAGGTTGTACAATTGTGTGTCAGGTTGTACAAGTGTGTACAAGGTTGTACAAGTGTGTACAAGGGTGTACAATCGTGTACAAGGATGTACATGTTTGTACAAGTTTGTACAAGGATGTACAAGTTTGTACAAGTTTGTACAAGTTTGTACAAGGTTGTACAAGTGTGTACAAGGATGTACAAGTTTGTACAAGGGAGTATAAGTTTGTACAAGATTGTACAAGTGTGTACTGGGTTGTACAAGTGTGTACAAGATTGTATAAGTTTGTACAAGGTTGTACAAGTGTGTACAAGGGAGTACAAGTGTGTACAAATGTGTACAAGTTTTACAAGGTTGTACAAGTGTGTACAAGGTTGTACAAGTGTGTACAAGGTTGTACAAGTGTGTACAAGCTTGTACAAGTGTGTACAAGTGTGTACAAGGTTGTACAAGTGTGTACAAGGTTGTACAAGTGTGTACAAGGGTGTACAAGTGTGTACAAGGTTGTACAAGTTTTTACAAGGTTGTACAAGTGTGTACAAGGGTGTAAAATCGTGTACAAGGATGTACAAGTTTGTACAAGTTTGTACAAGGTTGTACAAGTGTGTACAAGAATGTACAAGTTTGTACAAGGGTGTACAAGTGTTTACGATAAGTAAAAGTGTGTACAAGGGTGTACAAGGTTGTACAAGTGTGTACAAGGTTGTACAATTGTGTACAAGGCTGTACAACTGTGTACAAGGTTGTACAATTGTGTACAAGGCTGTACAAGTGTGTACAAGGTTGTACAAGTGTGTACAAGGTTGTACAAGTGTGTACAAGGATGTACAAGTTTGTACAAGGGTGTACAAGTGTGTACGATGTGTAAAAGTTTGTACAAGGGTGTACAAGGTTGTACAAGTGTGTACAAGGTTGTACAATTGTGTAAAAGGCTGTACAATTTTGTACAAGGCTGTACAAGTGTGTACAAGGCTGTACAAGTGTGTACAAGGTTGTACAACTGTGTACAAGGCTGTACAATTGTGTACAAGGTTGTACAAGTGTGTACAAGGTTGTACAAGTGTGTACAAGGTTGTACAATTGTGTACAAGGCTGTACAAGTGTGTACAAGGTTGTACAAGTGTGTACAAGGTTGTACAAGTGTGTACAAGGTTGTACAAGTGTGTACAAGGTTGTACAAGTGTGTACAAGGTTGTACAAGTGTGTACAAGGTTGTACAAGTGTGTACAAGGTTGTACAAGTTTTTACAAGGTTGTACAAGTGTGTACAAGGGTGTAAAATCGTGTACAAGGATGTACAAGTTTGTACAAGTTTGTACAAGGTTGTACAAGTGTGTACAAGGATGTACAAGTTTGTACAAGGGTGTACAAGTGTGTACGATAAGTAAAAGTGTGTACAAGGGTGTACAAGGTTGTACAAGTGTGTACAAGGATGTACAAGTTTGTACAAGGGTGTACAAGTGTGTACGATGTGTAAAAGTTTGTACAAGGGTGTACAAGGTTGTACAAGTGTGTACAAGGTTGTACAATCGTGTACAAGGCTGTACAATTTTGTACAAGGCTGTACAAGTGTGTACAAGGCTGTACAAGTGTGTACAAGGCTGTACAAGTGTGTACAAGGTTGTACAAGTGTGTACAAGGTTGTACAATTGTGTACAAGGCTGTACAACTGTGTACAAGGTTGTACAATTGTGTACAAGGCTGTACAAGTGTGTACAAGGTTGTACAAGTGTGTACAAGGTTGTACAAGTGTGTACAAGGATGTACAAGTGTGTACAAGGATGTACAAGTTTGTACAAGGGTGTACAAGTGTGTACGATGTGTAAAAGTTTGTACAAGGGTGTACAAGTTTGTACAAGTATGTACAAGGTTGTACAATTGTGTACAAGGCTGTACAACTGTGTACAAGGTTGTACAATTGTGTACAAGGCTGTACAAGTGTGTACAAGGTTGTACAAGTGTGTACAAGGTTGTACAAGTGTGTACAAGGTTGTACAAGTTTGTACAAGGGTGTACAAGTGTGTACGATGTGTAAAAGTTTGTACAAGGGTGTACAACGTTGTACAAGTGTGTACAAGGTTGTACAATTGTGTACAAGGCTGTACAATTTTGTACAAGGCTGTACAAGTGTGTACAAGGTTGTACAATTGTGTACAAGGCTGTACAATTGTGTACAAGGTTGTACAAGTGTGTACAAGGTTGTACAAGTGTGTACAAGGTTGTACAATTGTGTACAAGGCTGTACAAGTGTGTACAAGGTTGTACAAGTGTGTACAAGGTTGTACAAGTGTGTACAAGGTTGTACAAGTGTGTCCAAGGTTGTACAAGTGTGTACAAGTCTGTACAAGTGTGTACAAGGTTGTACAATTGTGTGTCAGGTTGTACAAGTGTGTACAAGGTTGTACAAGTGTGTACAAGGGTGTACAATCGTGTACAAGGATGTACAAGTTTGTACAAGTTTGTACAAGGATGTACAAGTTTGTACAAGTTTGTACAAGTTTGTACAAGGTTGTACAAGTGTGTACAAGGATGTACAAGTTTGTACAAGGGAGTACAAGTTTGTACAAGATTGTACAAGTGTGTACTGGGTTGTACAAGTGTGTACAAGATTGTATAAGTTTGTACAAGGTTGTACAAGTGTGTACAAGGGAGTACAAGTGTGTACAAATGTGTACAAGTTTTACAAGGTTGTACAAGTGTGTACAAGGTTGTACAAGTGTGTACAAGGTTGTACAAGTGTGTACAAGCTTGTACAAGTGTGTACAAGGGTGTACAAGTGTGTACAAGGTTGTACAAGTGTGCACAAGCTTGTACAAGTGTGTACAAGGGTGTACAAGTGTGTACAAGGTTGTACAAGTTTTTACATGGTTGTACAAGTGTGTACAAGGTTGTACAAGGTTGTACAAGTGTGTACAAGGTTGTACAAGTGTGTACAAGGTTGTACAAGAGTGTACAAGGTTGTACAAATGTGTACAAGGGTGTACAAAAGTGTACAAGGGTGCACAAGTTTGAACAAAGGTGTACAAGTGTATACAAGCTTGTACAAGTGTGTACAAGCATGTACAAGTGTGTACAAGCATGTACAAGTGTGTACAAGGGTGTACAGGTTTGTACAAGGTTGTACAAGTGTGTACAAGGGTGTACAAGTGTGTACAAGGTTGTACAAGTGTGTACAAGCTTGTACAAGTGTGTACAAGGGTGTACAAGTGTGTACAAGGTTGTACAAGTGTGTACAAGCTTGTACAAGTGTGTACAAGGGTGTACAAGTGTGTACAAGGTTGTACAAGTTTTTACATGGTTGTACAAGTGTGTACAAGGTTGTACAAGGTTGTACAAGTGTGTACAAGGTTGTACAAGAGTGTACAAGGTTGTACAAGTGTGTACAAGGTTGTACAAGTGTGTACAAGGTTGTACAAGTGTGTACAAGGTTGTACAAGTGTGTACAAGGTTGTACAAGTGTGTACAAGGTTGTACAAGTGTGTACAAGGTTGTACAAGTGTGTACAAGGTTGTACAAGTGTGTACAAGGTTGTACAAGTGTGTACAAGGTTGTACAGGTGTGTACAAGGTTGTACAAGTGTGTACAAGGTTGTACAAGTGTGTACAAGGTTGTACAAGTGTGTACAAGGGTGTACAAGTGTGTACAAGGTTGTACAAGTTTTTACAAGGTTGTACAAGTGTGTACAAGGGTGTAAAATCGTGTACAAGGATGTACAAGTTTGTACAAGTTTGTACAAGGTTGTACAAGTGTGTACAAGGATGTACAAGTTTGTACAAGGGTGTACAAGTGTGTACGATAAGTAAAAGTGTGTACAAGGGTGTACAAGGTTGTACAAGTGTGTACAAGGTTGTACAAGTGTGTACAAGGTTGTACAAGTGTGTACAAGGTTGTACAAGTGTGTACAAGGTTGTACAAGTGTGTACAAGGGTGTACAAGTGTGTACAAGGTTGTACAAGTTTTTACAAGGTTGTACAAGTGTGTACAAGGGTGTAAAATCGTGTACAAGGATGTACAAGTTTGTACAAGTTTGTACAAGGTTGTACAAGTGTGTACAAGGATGTACAAGTTTGTACAAGGGTGTACAAGTGTTTACGATAAGTAAAAGTGTGTACAAGGGTGTACAAGGTTGTACAAGTGTGTACAAGGTTGTACAAGTGTGTACAAGGTTGTACAATTGTGTACAAGGCTGTACAACTGTGTACAAGGTTGTACAATTGTGTACAAGGCTGTACAAGTGTGTACAAGGTTGTACAAGTGTGTACAAGGTTGTACAAGTGTGTACAAGGTTGTACAAGTGTGTACAAGGATGTACAAGTTTGTACAAGGGTGTACAAGTGTGTACGATGTGTAAAAGTTTGTACAAGGGTGTACAAGGTTGTACAAGTGTGTACAAGGTTGTACAATTGTGTACAAGGCTGTCGTACACACTTGTACAGCCCTTGTACAAACTTGTACATCCTTGTACACACTTGTACAACCTTGTACACACTTTTACATCCTTGTACACAATTGTACACCCTTGTACACACTTGTACAACCTTGTACACACTTGTACAACCTTGAACACACTTGTACAGCCTTGTACACAATTGTACAACCTTGTACACACTTGTACAACCTTGTACACACTTGTACAACCTTGTACACAATTGTACAGCCTTGTACACACTTGTACAACCTTGTACACACTTGTACAGCCTTGTACACAATTGTACAACCTTGTACACACTTGTACAACCTTGTACACACTTGTACAACCTTGTACACAATTGTACAGCCTTGTACACACTTGTACAACCTTGTACACACTTGTACAACCTTGTAAAAACTTGTACACCCTTGTACACACTTGGACAACTTGTACAACCTTGTACACACTTGTACAGCCTTGTACAACCTTGTACAACCTTGTACACACTTGTACAGCCTTGTTAAAACTTGTACACCCTTGTACACACATGTACAACCTTGTACACAACTTGTACAACCTTGTACACACTTGTACAACCTTGTAAAACTTGTACACATTTGTACACACTTGTACACCCTTGTACACACTTGTACAACCTTGTACAAACTTATACAATCTTGTACACACTTGTACAACCCAGTACACACTTGTACAATCTTGTACAAACTTGTACTCCCTTGTACAAACTTTTACATCCTTGTACACACTTGTACAACCTTGTACAAACTTGTACAAACTTGTAAAAACTTGTACATCCTTGTACACGATTGTACACCCTTGTACACACTTGTACAACCTTGTACACACTTGTACAACCTGACACACAATTGTACAACCTTGTACACACTTGTACAACCTTGTACACACTTGTACAACCTTGTACACACTTGTCCAACCTTGTACACACTTGTACAACCTTGTACACACTTGTACAACCTTGTACACACTTGTACAACCTTGTACACACTTGTACAGCCTTGTACACAATTGTACAACCTTGTACACACTTGTACAACCTTGTACACACTTGTACAACCTTGTACACAATTGTACAGCCTTGTACACAATTGTACAACCTTGTACACACTTGTACAGCCTTGTACAAAATTGTACAGCCTTGTACACAATTGTACAACCTTGTACACACTTGTACAACCTTGTACACCCTTGTACAAACTTTTACACATCGTACACACTTGTACACCCTTGTACAAACTTGTACATCCTTGTACAAACTTGTACAAACTTGTACATCCTTGTACACGATTTTTCACCCTTGTACACACTTGTACAACCTTGTACACACTTGTACACCCTTGTACACACTTGTACAACCTTGTACACACTTGTACAACTTTGTACACACTTGTACAACCTTGTACACACTTGTACAACCTTATACACACTTGTACAACCTTGTACACACTTGTACAACCTTGTACACACTTGTACAACCTTGTACACACTTGTACAACCTTGTACACACTTGTACAACCTTGTACACACTTGTACAACCTTGTACACACTTGTACAACCTTGTACACCCTTGTACACATTTGTACAACCTTGTACACATTTGTACAACCTTGTACAAACTTGTACACACTTGTACAAACTTGTACACACTTGTACAACCTTGTACAAACTTGTACAACCTTGTACACACTTGTACAACGTTGTACACACTTGTACAAGTTGTACAAACTTGTACAACCTTGTACACACTTGTACAACCTTGTACACAATTGTAAAACCTTGTACACACTTGTACAACCTTGTACAAACTTGTACACACTTGTACAAACTTTTACATCCTTGTACACATTTGTATACCCTTGTACACACTTGTACAACCTTGTACAACCTTGTACACACCTGTACAACCCTTGTACACACTTGTACAAGCTTGTACACGATTGTACACCCTTGTACACACTTGTGCACCCTTGTACAAACTTGTACACAATTGTACAGCCTTGTACACACTTGTACAACCTTGTACACACTTGTACAACCTTGTAAAAACTTGTACACCCTTGTACACACTTGTACAACCTTGTACAACCTTGTACAAACTTGTACATCCTTGTACACGATTTTTCACCCTTGTACACACTTGTACAACCTTGTACAAACTTGTACATCCTTGTACACACTTGTACAACCTTGTACAAACTTGTACAAACTTGTACATCCTTGTACACGATTTATCACCCTTGTACACACTTGTACAACCTTGTACACACTTGTACACCCTTGTACACACTTGTACAACCTTGTACACACTTGTACAACCTTGTACACACTTGTACAACCTTGTACACACTTGTACAACCTTGTACACACT
>NW_026543389.1:0-31549 GCF_028750875.1 Macrosteles quadrilineatus
TTGTACAGCCTTGTACACAATTGTACAACCTTGTACACACTTGTACAACCATGTACACCCTTGTACACACTTTTACTTATCGTACACACTTGTACACCCTTGTACAAACTTGTACATCCTTGTACACACTTGTACAACCTTGTACAAACTTGTACATCCTTGTACACGATTTTACACCCTTGTACACACTTGTACAACCTTGTACACACTTGTACAACCTTGTACACACTTGTACAACCTTGTACACACTTGTACAACCTTGTACACACTTGTACAACCTTGTACACACTTGTACAACCTTGTACACAATTGTACAACCTTGTACACACTTGTACAACCTTGTACACACTTGTACAACCTTGTACACAATTGTACAACCTTGTACACAATTGTACAACCTTGTACACACTTGCACAACCTTGTACACACTTGTACAACCTTGAACACACTTGTACAGCCTTGTACACAATTGTACAACCTTGTACACACTTGTACAACCTTGTACACACTTGTACAACCTTGTACACAATTGTACAGCCTTGTACACACTTGTACAACCTTGTACACACTTGTACAGCCTTGTACACAATTGTACAACCTTGTACACACTTGTACAACCTTGTACACACTTGTACAACCTTGTACACAATTGTACAGCCTTGTACACACTTGTACAACCTTGTACACACTTGTACATCCTCGTAAAAACTTGTACACCTTTGTACACACTTGTACAACCTTGTACAACCTTGTACACACTTCTACAGCCTTGTACAACCTTGTACACACTTGTAGAGCCTTGTAAAAACTTGTACACCCTTGTACACACATGTACAACCTTGTACACAACTTGTACAACCTTGTACACACTTGTACAACCTTGTAAAACTTGTACACATTTGTACACACTTGTACACCCTTGTACACACTTGTACAACCTTGTACAAACTTATACAATCTTGTACACACTTGTACAACCCAGTACACACTTGTACAATCTTGTACAAACTTGTACTCCCTTGTACAAACTTGTACAACCTTGTACACAATTGTAAAACCTTGTACACACTTGTACAACCTTGTACAAACTTGTACACACTTGTACAAACTTTTACATCCTTGTACACATTTGTACACCCTTGTACACACTTGTACAACCTTGTACAACCTTGTACAAACCTGTACACCCTTGTACACACTTGTACAAGCTTGTACACGATTGTACACCCTTGTACACACTTGTGCACCCTTGTACAAACTTGTACATCCTTGTACACACTTGTACAACCTTGTACAAACTTGTACAAACTTGTACAAACTTGTACATCCTTGTACACGATTGTTCACCCTTGTACACACTTGTACAACCTTGTACACACTTGTACAACCTGATACACAATTGTACAACCTTGTACACACTTGTACAACCTTGTACACACTTGTACAACCTTGTTCACACTTGTACAACCTTGTACACACTTGTACAACCTTGTACACACTTGTACAGCCTTGTACACAATTGTACAACCTTGTACACACTTGTACAACCTTGTACAACCTTGTACACACTTGTACAACCTTGTACACACTTGTACAACCTTGTATACAATTGTACAGCCTTGTACACACTTGTACAACCTTGTACACACTTGTACAGCCTTGTACAAAATTGTACAACCTTGTACACACTTGTACAGCCTTGTACACAATTGTACAACCTTGTACACACTTGTACAACCTTGTACACCCTTGTACAAACTTTTACACAACGTACACACTTGTACACCCTTGTACAAACTTGTACATCCTTGTACACACTTGTACAACCTTGTACACACTTGTACAATCTTGTACACACTTGTACAGCCTTGTACACAATTGTACAACCTTGTACACACTTGTACAGCCTTGTACACAATTGTACAACCTTGTACACACTTGTACAACCTTGTACACCCTTGTACACACTTTTACTTATCGTACACACTTGTACACCCTTGTACAAACTTGTACATCCTTGTACACACTTGTACAACCTTGTACAAACTTGTACAAACTTGTACATCCTTGTACACGATTTTACACCCTTGTACAACCTTGTAAAAACTTGTACAACCTTGTACACACTTGTACACCCTTGTACACACTTGTACAAGCTTGTACACAATTGTACAACCTTGTACACACTTGTACACCCTTGTATACACATGTACAACCTTGTACACAACTTGTACAACCTTGTACACACTTGTACAACCTTGTAAAACTTGTACACCCTTGTACAAACTTGTACACCCCTGTACACACTTGTACACATTTGTACACACTTGTACACCTTGTACACACTTGTACAACCTTGTACAAACTTATACAATCTTGTACACACTTGTACAACCCAGTACACAACTTGTACAACCTTGTACACACTTGTACAACCTTGTAAAACTTGTACACCCTTGTACAAACTTGTACACCCCTGTACACACTTGTACACATTTGTACACACTTGTACACCCTTGTACACACTTGTACAACCTTGTACAAACTTATACAATCTTGTACACACTTGTACAACCAGTACACACTTGTACAATCTTGTACAAACTTGTACATCCTTGTACACGATTGTACACCCTTGTACACACTTGTACAACCTTGTACACACTTGTACAACCTTGTACACAATTGTACAACCTTGTACACACTTGTACAACCTTGTTTACACTTGCACAACTTTGTACACACTTGTACAGTCTTGTACACAATTGTACAACCTTGTACACACTTGTACAACCTTGTACACACTTGTACAACCTTGTACACAATTGTACAGCCTTGTACACACTTGTACAACCTTGTACACACTTGTACAGCCTTGTACACAATTGTACAACCTTGTACACACTTGTACAACCTTGTACACACTTGTACAACCTTGTACACAATTGTACAGCCTTGTACACACTTGTACAACCTTGTACACACTTGTACAACCTTGTAAAAACTTGTACACCCTTGTACACACTTGTACAACCTTGTACAACCTTGTACACACTTGTACAGCCTTGTACACAATTGTACATACTTGTACACACTTGTACAACCTCGTACACAATTGTACAACCTCGTACACACTTATACAACCTTGTACACACTTGTACAACCTTGTACACACTTGTACAACCTTGTACACACTTGTACAACCTTGTACACACTTGTACAACCTTTTACACACTTGTACAGCCTTGTACACAATTGTACAATCTTGTACACACTTGTACAGCCTTGTACACAATTGTACAACCTTGTACACACTTGTACAACCTTGTACACCCTTGTACACACTTTTACTTATCGTACACACTTGTACACCCTTGTACATCCTTGTACACGATTTTACACCCTTGTACACACTTGTACAACCTTGTAAAAACTTGTACAACCTTGTACACACTTGTACACCCTTGTACACACTTGTACAAGCTTGTACACACTTGTACAACCATGTACACACTTGTACAACCTTGTACACACTTGTACAACCTTGTACACACTTGTACAACCTTGTACACACTTGTACAACCTTGTACACACTTGTACAACCTTGTACACACTTGTACAACCTTGTACACACTTGTACAACCTTGTACACACTTGTACAACCTTGTACACACTTGTACAACCTTGTACACACTTGTACAACCTTGTACACACTTGTACAGCCTTGTACACAATTGTACAACCTTGTACACACTTGTACAGCCTTGTACACAATTGTAAAACCTTGTACACACTTGTACAACCTTGTACACCCTTGTACACACTTTTACTTATCGTACACACTTGTACACCCTTGTACAAACTTGTACATCCTTGTACACACTTGTACAACCTTGTACAAACTTGTACAAACTTGTACATCCTTGTACACGATTTTACACCCTTGTACACACTTGTACAACCTTGTAAAAACTTGTACAACCTTGTACACACTTGTACACCCTTGTACACACTTGTACAAGCTTGTACACACTTGTACAAGCTTGTACACACTTGTACAACCTTGTACACACTTGTACAACCTTGTACACACTTGTACAACCTTGTACACACTTGTACAACCTTGTACACACTTGTACAACCTTGTACACACTTGTACAACCTTGTACACACTTGTACAACCTTGTACACACTTGTACAACCTTGTACACACTTGTACAACCTTGTACACACTTGTACAACCTTTTACACAATTGTACAACCTTGTACACACTTGTACAACCTTGTACACACTTGTACAACCTTGTACACACTTGTACAACCTTGTACACACTTGTACAACCTTGTACACACTTGTACAGCCTTGTACACAATTTTACAACCTTGTACACACTTGTACAGCCTTGTACACAATTGTAAAACCTTGTACACACTTGTACAACCTTGTACACCCTTGTACACACTTTTACTTATCGTACACACTTGTACACCCTTGTACAAACTTGTACCTCCTTATACACACTTGTACAACCTTGTACAAACTTGTACATACTTGTACATCCTTGTACACGATTTTACACCCTTGTACACACTTGTACAACCTTGTAAAAACTTGTACAACCTTGTACACACTTGTACACCCTTGTACACACTTGTACAAGCTTGTACACACTTTTACAAGCTTGTACACACTTGTACAAGCTTGTACACACTTGTACAACCTTGTACACACTTGTACAACCTTGTACACACTTGAACAACCTTGTACACACTTGTACAACCTTGTACACACTTGTACAACCTTGTACACACTTGTACAACCTTGTACACACTTGTACAACCTTGTACACACTTGTACAACCTTGTACACACTTGTACAACCTTGTACACAATTGTACAACCTTGTACACACTTGTACAACCTTGTACACACTTGTACAACCTTGTACAAACTTATACAATCTTGTACACACTTGTACAACCCAGTACACACTTGTACAATCTTGTACAAACTTGTACTCCCTTGTACAAACTTGTACAACCTTGTACACAATTGTAAAACCTTGTACACACTTGTACAACCTTGTACAAACTTGTACACACTTGTACAAACTTTTACATCCTTGTACACATTTGTACACCCTTGTACACACTTGTACAACCTTGTACAACCTTGTACAAACCTGTACACCCTTGTACACACTTGTACAACCTTGTACACACTTGTACAACCTTGTTCACACTTGTACAACCTTGTACACACTTGTACAACCTTGTACACACTTGTACAGCCTTGTACACAATTGTACAACCTTGTACACACTTGTACAACCTTGTACACACTTGTACAACCTTGTATACAATTGTACAGCCTTGTACACACTTGTACAACCTTGTACACACTTGTACAGCCTTGTACAAAATTGTACAACCTTGTACACACTTGTACAGCCTTGTACACAATTGTACAACCTTGTACACACTTGTACAACCTTGTACACCCTTGTACAAACTTTTACACAACGTACACACTTGTACACCCTTGTACAAACTTGTACATCCTTGTACACACTTGTACAACCTTGTACACACTTGTACAATCTTGTACACACTTGTACAGCCTTGTACACAATTGTACAACCTTGTACACACTTGTACAGCCTTGTACACAATTGTACAACCTTGTACACACTTGTACAACCTTGTACACACTTGTACAACCTTGTACACCCTTGTACACACTTTTACTTATCGTACACACTTGTACACCCTTGTACAAACTTGTACATCCTTGTACACACTTGTACAACCTTGTACAAACTTGTACAAACTTGTACATCCTTGTACACGATTTTACACCCTTGTACAACCTTGTAAAAACTTGTACAACCTTGTACACACTTGTACACCCTTGTACACACTTGTACAAGCTTGTACACACTTGTACAACCTTGTACACACTTGTACACCCTTGTATACACATGTACAACCTTGTACACAACTTGTACAACCTTGTACACACTTGTACAACCTTGTAAAACTTGTACACCCTTGTACAAACTTGTACACCCCTGTACACACTTGTACACATTTGTACACACTTGTACACCCTTGTACACACTTGTACAACCTTGTACAAACTTATACAATCTTGTACACACTTGTACAACCCAGTACACAACTTGTACAACCTTGTACACACTTGTACAACCTCGTAAAACTTGTACACCCTTGTACAAACTTGTACACCCCTGTACACACTTGTACACATTTGTACACACTTGTACACCCTTGTACACACTTGTACAACCTTGTACAAACTTATACAATCTTGTACACACTTGTACAACCCAGTACACACTTGTACAATCTTGTACAAACTTGTACATCCTTGTACACGATTGTACACCCTTGTACACACTTGTACAACCTTGTACACACTTGTACAACCTTGTACACAATTGTACAACCTTGTACACACTTGTACAACCTTGTTTACACTTGCACAACTTTGTACACACTTGTACAGTCTTGTACACAATTGTACAACCTTGTACACACTTGTACAACCTTGTACACACTTGTACAACCTTGTACACAATTGTACAGCCTTGTACACACTTGTACAACCTTGTACACACTTGTACAGCCTTGTACACACTTGTACAGCCTTGTACACAATTGTACAACCTTGTACACACTTGTACAACCTTGTACACACTTGTACAACCTTGTACACAATTGTACAGCATTGTACACACTTGTACAACCTTGTACACACTTGTACAACCTTGTAAAAACTTGTACACCCTTGTACACACTTGTACAACCTTGTACAACCTTGTACACACTTGTACAGCCTTGTACACAATTGTACATACTTGTACACACTTGTACAACCTCGTACACAATTGTACAACCTCGTACACACTTATACAACCTTGTACACACTTGTACAACCTTGTACACACTTGTACAACCTTGTACACACTTGTACAACCTTGTACACACTTGTACAACCTTTTACACACTTGTACAGCCTTGTACACAATTGTACAATCTTGTACACACTTGTACAGCCTTGTACACAATTGTACAACCTTGTACACACTTGTACAACCTTGTACACCCTTGTACACACTTTTACTTATCGTACACACTTGTACACCCTTGTACATCCTTGTACACGATTTTACACCCTTGTACACACTTGTACAACCTTGTAAAAACTTGTACAACCTTGTACACACTTGTACACCCTTGTACACACTTGTACAAGCTTGTACACACTTGTACAACCATGTACACACTTGTACAACCTTGTACACACTTGTACAACCTTGTACACACTTGTACAACCTTGTACACACTTGTACAACCTTGTACACACTTGTACAACCTTGTACATACTTGTACAACCTTGTACACACTTGTACAACCTTGTACACACTTGTACAACCTTGTACACACTTGTACAACCTTGTACACACTTGTACAACCTTGTACACACTTGTACAGCCTTGTACACAATTGTACAACCTTGTACACACTTGTACAGCCTTGTACACAATTGTAAAACCTTGTACACACTTGTACAACATTGTACACCCTTGTACACACTTTTACTTATCGTACACACTTGTACACCCTTGTACAAACTTGTACATCCTTGTACACACTTGTACAACCTTGTACAAACTTGTACAAACTTGTACATCCTTGTACACGATTTTACACCCTTGTACACACTTGTACAACCTTGTAAAAACTTGTACAACCTTGTACACACTTGTACACCCTTGTACACACTTGTACAAGCTTGTACACACTTGTACAAGCTTGTACACACTTGTACAACCTTGTACACACTTGTACAACCTTGTACACACTTGTACAACCTTGTACACACTTGTACAACCTTGTACACACTTGTACAACCTTGTACACACTTGTACAACCTTGTACACACTTGTACAACCTTGTACACACTTGTACAACCTTGTACACACTTGTACAACCTTTTACACAATTGTACAACCTTGTACACACTTGTACAACCTTGTACACACTTGTACACCCTTGTACACACATGTACAACCTTGTACACACTTGTACAACCTTGTACACACTTGTACAACAAACTTGTACACCCCTGTACACACTTGTACACATTTGTACACACTTGTACACCCTTGTACACACTTGTACAACCTTGTACAAACTTATACAATCTTGTACACACTTGTACAACCCAGTACACAACTTGTACAACCTTGTACACACTTGTACAACCTTGTAAAACTTGTACACCCTTGTACAAACTTGTACACCCCTGTGTACCTTTGAACACCCAAGTTGTACCTTTGTACAAGGCTGTACACACTTGTACAGCCTTGTACACAATTGTACAACCTTGTACACACTTGTACAGCCTTGTACACAATTGTACAACCTTGTACACACTTGTACAACCTTGTACACCCTTGTACATACTTTTACTTATCGTACACACTTGTACACCCTTGTACAAACTTGTACAAGCTTGTACACACTTGTACAAGCTTGTACACACTTGTACAACCTTGTACACACTTGTACAACCTTGTACACACTTGTACAACCTTGTACACACTTGTACAACCTTGTACACACTTGTACAACCTTGTACACACTTGTACAACCTTGTACACACTTGTACAACCTTGTACACACTTGTACAACCTTGTACACACTTGTACAACCTTGTACACACTTGTACAACCTTGTACACACTTGTACAACCTTGTACACACTTGTACAACCTTGTACACACTTGTACAGCCTTGTACACAATTGTACAACCTTGTACACCCTTGTACACACTTTTACTTATCGTACACACTTGTACACCCTTGTACAAACTTGTACATCCTTGTACACACTTGTACAACCTTGTACAAACTTGTACAAACTTGTACATCCTTGTACACGATTTTACACCCTTGTACACACTTGTACAACCTTGTAAAAACTTGTACAACCTTGTACACACTTGTACACCCTTGTACACACTTGTACAAGCTTGTACACACTTGTACAAGCTTGTACACACTTGTACAAGCTTGTACACACTTGTACAACCTTGTACACACTTGTACAACCTTGTACACACTTGTACAACCTTGTACACACTTGTACAACCTTGTACACACTTGTACAACCTTGTACACACTTGTACAACCTTGTACACACTTGTACAACCTTGTACACACTTGTACAACCTTGTACACACTTGTACAACCTTGTACACACTTGTACAACCTTTTACACAATTGTACAACCTTGTACACACTTGTACAACCTTGTACACACTTGTACAACCTTGTACACACTTGTACAACCTTGTACACACTTGTACAACCTTGTACACACTTGTACAGCCTTGTACACAATTTTACAACCTTGTACACACTTGTACAGCCTTGTACACAATTGTAAAACCTTGTACACACTTGTACAACCTTGTACACCCTTGTACACACTTTTACTTATCGTACACACTTGTACACCCTTGTACAAACTTGTACCTCCTTATACACACTTGTACAACCTTGTACAAACTTGTACATACTTGTACATCCTTGTACACGATTTTACACCCTTGTACACACTTGTACAACCTTGTAAAAACTTGTACAACCTTGTACACACTTGTACACCCTTGTACACACTTGTACAAGCTTGTACACACTTTTACAAGCTTGTACACACTTGTACAAGCTTGTACACACTTGTACAACCTTGTACACACTTGTACAACCTTGTACACACTTGAACAACCTTGTACACACTTGTACAACCTTGTACACACTTGTACAACCTTGTACACACTTGTACAACCTTGTACACACTTGTACAACCTTGTACACACTTGTACAACCTTGTACACACTTGTACAACCTTGTACACAATTGTACAACCTTGTACACACTTGTACAACCTTGTACACACTTGTACAACCTTGTACAAACTTATACAATCTTGTACACACTTGTACAACCCAGTACACACTTGTACAATCTTGTACAAACTTGTACTCCCTTGTACAAACTTGTACAACCTTGTACACAATTGTAAAACCTTGTACACACTTGTACAACCTTGTACAAACTTGTACACACTTGTACAAACTTTTACATCCTTGTACACATTTGTACACCCTTGTACACACTTGTACAACCTTGTACAACCTTGTACAAACCTGTACACCCTTGTACACACTTGTACAAGCTTGTACACGATTGTACACCCTTGTACACACTTGTGCACCCTTGTACAAACTTGTACATCCTTGTACACACTTGTACAACCTTGTACAAACTTGTACAAACTTGTACAAACTTGTACATCCTTGTACACGATTGTTCACCCTTGTACACACTTGTACAACCTTGTACACACTTGTACAACCTGATACACAATTGTACAACCTTGTACACACTTGTACAACCTTGTACACACTTGTACAACCTTGTTCACACTTGTACAACCTTGTACACACTTGTACAACCTTGTACACACTTGTACAGCCTTGTACACAATTGTACAACCTTGTACACACTTGTACAACCTTGTACACACTTGTACAACCTTGTATACAATTGTACAGCCTTGTACACACTTGTACAACCTTGTACACACTTGTACAGCCTTGTACAAAATTGTACAACCTTGTACACACTTGTACAGCCTTGTACACAATTGTACAACCTTGTACACACTTGTACAACCTTGTACACCCTTGTACAAACTTTTACACAACGTACACACTTGTACACCCTTGTACAAACTTGTACATCCTTGTACACACTTGTACAACCTTGTACACACTTGTACAATCTTGTACACACTTGTACAGCCTTGTACACAATTGTACAACCTTGTACACACTTGTACAGCCTTGTACACAATTGTACAACCTTGTACACACTTGTACAACCTTGTACACCCTTGTACACACTTTTACTTATCGTACACACTTGTACACCCTTGTACAAACTTGTACATCCTTGTACACACTTGTACAACCTTGTACAAACTTGTACAAACTTGTACATCCTTGTACACGATTTTACACCCTTGTACAACCTTGTAAAAACTTGTACAACCTTGTACACACTTGTACACCCTTGTACACACTTGTACAAGCTTGTACACACTTGTACAACCTTGTACACACTTGTACACCCTTGTATACACATGTACAACCTTGTACACAACTTGTACAACCTTGTACACACTTGTACAACCTTGTAAAACTTGTACACCCTTGTACAAACTTGTACACCCCTGTACACACTTGTACACATTTGTACACACTTGTACACCCTTGTACACACTTGTACAACCTTGTACAAACTTATACAATCTTGTACACACTTGTACAACCCAGTACACAACTTGTACAACCTTGTACACACTTGTACAACCTCGTAAAACTTGTACACCCTTGTACAAACTTGTACACCCCTGTACACACTTGTACACATTTGTACACACTTGTACACCCTTGTACACACTTGTACAACCTTGTACAAACTTATACAATCTTGTACACACTTGTACAACCCAGTACACACTTGTACAATCTTGTACAAACTTGTACATCCTTGTACACGATTGTACACCCTTGTACACACTTGTACAACCTTGTACACACTTGTACAACCTTGTACACAATTGTACAACCTTGTACACACTTGTACAACCTTGTTTACACTTGCACAACTTTGTACACACTTGTACAGTCTTGTACACAATTGTACAACCTTGTACACACTTGTACAACCTTGTACACACTTGTACAACCTTGTACACAATTGTACAGCCTTGTACACACTTGTACAACCTTGTACACACTTGTACAGCCTTGTACACACTTGTACAGCCTTGTACACAATTGTACAACCTTGTACACACTTGTACAACCTTGTACACACTTGTACAACCTTGTACACAATTGTACAGCCTTGTACACACTTGTACAACCTTGTACACACTTGTACAACCTTGTAAAAACTTGTACACCCTTGTACACACTTGTACAACCTTGTACAACCTTGTACACACTTGTACAGCCTTGTACACAATTGTACATACTTGTACACACTTGTACAACCTCGTACACAATTGTACAACCTCGTACACACTTATACAACCTTGTACACACTTGTACAACCTTGTACACACTTGTACAACCTTGTACACACTTGTACAACCTTGTACACACTTGTACAACCTTTTACACACTTGTACAGCCTTGTACACAATTGTACAATCTTGTACACACTTGTACAGCCTTGTACACAATTGTACAACCTTGTACACACTTGTACAACCTTGTACACCCTTGTACACACTTTTACTTATCGTACACACTTGTACACCCTTGTACATCCTTGTACACGATTTTACACCCTTGTACACACTTGTACAACCTTGTAAAAACTTGTACAACCTTGTACACACTTGTACACCCTTGTACACACTTGTACAAGCTTGTACACACTTGTACAACCATGTACACACTTGTACAACCTTGTACACACTTGTACAACCTTGTACACACTTGTACAACCTTGTACACACTTGTACAACCTTGTACACACTTGTACAACCTTGTACACACTTGTACAACCTTGTACACACTTGTACAACCTTGTACACACTTGTACAACCTTGTACACACTTGTACAACCTTGTACACACTTGTACAACCTTGTACACACTTGTACAGCCTTGTACACAATTGTACAACCTTGTACACACTTGTACAGCCTTGTACACAATTGTAAAACCTTGTACACACTTGTACAACATTGTACACCCTTGTACACACTTTTACTTATCGTACACACTTGTACACCCTTGTACAAACTTGTACATCCTTGTACACACTTGTACAACCTTGTACAAACTTGTACAAACTTGTACATCCTTGTACACGATTTTACACCCTTGTACACACTTGTACAACCTTGTAAAAACTTGTACAACCTTGTACACACTTGTACACCCTTGTACACACTTGTACAAGCTTGTACACACTTGTACAAGCTTGTACACACTTGTACAACCTTGTACACACTTGTACAACCTTGTACACACTTGTACAACCTTGTACACACTTGTACAACCTTGTACACACTTGTACAACCTTGTACACACTTGTACAACCTTGTACACACTTGTACAACCTTGTACACACTTGTACAACCTTTTACACGATTTTACACCCTTGTACACACTTGTACAACCTTGTAAAAACTTGTACAACCTTGTACACACTTGTACACCCTTGTACACACTTGTACAAGCTTGTACACACTTGTACAAGCTTGTACACACTTGTACAACCTTGTACACACTTGTACAACCTTGTACACACTTGTACAACCTTGTACACACTTGTACAACCTTGTACACACTTGTACAACCTTGTACACACTTGTACAATCTTGTACACACTTGTACAACCTTGTACAACCTTGTACACACTTGTACAACCATGTAAAAACTTGTACAACCTTGTACACACTTGTACACCCTTGTACACACTTGTACAAGCTTGTGCACACTTGTACAACCTTGTACACACTTGTACACCCTTGTACACACTTGTACAAGCTTGTACACACTTGTACAACCTTGTACACACTTGTACAACCTTGTACACACTTGTACAACCTTGTAAAACTTGTACACATTTGTACACACTTGTACTCCCTTGTACACACTTGTACAACCTTGTACAAACTTATACAATCTTGTACACACTTGTACAACCCAGTACACACTTGTACAATCTTGTACAAACTTGTACTCCCTTGTACAAACTTGTACATCCTTGTACACACTTGTACAACCTTGTACAAACTTGTACAAACTTGTACAAACTTGTACATCCTTGTACAAACTTGTACAAACTTGTACATCCTTGTACACGATTGTACACCCTTGTACACACTTGTACAACCTTGTACACACTTGTACAACCTGACACACAATTGTACAACCTTGTACACACTTGTACAGACTTGTACACACTTGTACAACCTTGGACACACTTGTACAACCTTGTACACACTTGTACAACCTTGTACACACTTGTACAACCTTGTACACACTTGTACAGCCTTGTACACAATTGTACAACCTTGTACACACTTGTACAACCTTGTACACACTTGTACAACCTTGTACACAATTGTACAGCCTTGTACACAATTGTACAACCTTGTACACACTTGTACAGCCTTGTACAAAATTGTACAGCCTTGTACACAATTGTACAACCTTGTACACACTTGTACAACGTTGTACACCCTTGTACAAACTTTTACACATCGTACACACTTGTACACCCTTGTACAAACTTGTACAACCTTGTACACACTTGTACAACCTTGTACACACTTGTACAACCTTGTACACACTTGTACAGCCTTGTACACAATTGTACAACCTTGTACACAGTTGTACAGCCTTGTACACAATTGTACAACCTTGTACATACTTGTACAACCTTGTACACCCTTGTACAAACTTTTACACATCGTACACACTTGTACACCCTTGTACAAACTTGTACATCCTTGTACACACTTGTACATCCTTGTACACACTTGTACAACCTTGTACACACTTGTACAACCTTGTACACACTTGTACAGCCTTGTACACAATTGTACAACCTTGTACACAGTTGTACAGCCTTGTACACAATTGTACAACCTTGTACACACTTGTACAACCTTGTACACACTTGTACAGCCTTGTACACACTTGTACAGCCTTGTACACACTTGTACAGCCTTGTACAAAATGGTACAGCCTTGTACACGATTGTACAACCTTGTACACACTTGTACAACCTTGTACACCCTTGTACAAACTTTTACACATCGTACACACTTGTACACCCTTGTACAAACTTGTACATCCTTGTACACACTTGTACAACCTTGTACACACTTGTACAACCTTGTACACACTTGTACAGCCTTGTACACAATTGTACAACCTTGTACACAGTTGTACAGCCTTGTACACAATTGTACAACCTTGTACACACTTGTACAACCTTGTACACCCTTGTACACACTTTTACTTATCGTACACACTTGTACACCCTTGTACAAACTTGTACATCCTTGTACACACTTGTACAACCTTGTACAAACTTGTACAAACTTGTACATCCTTGTACACGATTTTACACCCTTGTACACACTTGTACAACCTTGTAAAAACTTGTACAACCTTGTACACACTTGTACAACCTTGTACACACTTGTACAACCTTGTACACACTTGTACAACCTTGTACACACTTGTACAACCTTGTACACACTTGTACAACCTTGTACACACTTGTACAGCCTTGTACACAATTGTACAACCTTGTACACACTTGTACAACCTTGTACACACTTGTACAACCTTGTACACAATTGTACAGCCTTGTACACAATTGTACAACCTTGTACACACTTGTACAGCCTTGTACACACTTGTACAGCCTTGTACAAAATTGTACAGCCTTGTACACAATTGTACAACCTTGTACACACTTGTACAACCTTGTACACCCTTGTACAAACTTTTACACATCGTACACACTTGTACACCCTTGTACAAACTTGTACATCCTTGTACACACTTGTACAACCTTGTACACACTTGTACAACCTTGTACACACTTGTACAGCCTTGTACACAATTGTACAACCTTGTACACAGTTGTACAGCCTTGTACACAATTGTACAACCTTGTACACACTTGTACAACCTTGTACACCCTTGTACACACTTTTACTTATCGTAAACACTTGTACACCCTTGTACAAACTTGTACATTCTTGTACACACTTGTACAACCTTGTACAAACTTGTACAAACTTGTACATCCTTGTACACGATTTTACACCCTTGTACACACTTGTACAACCTTGTAAAAACTTGTACAACCTTGTACACACTTGTACACCCTTGTACACACTTGTACAACCTTGTACACACTTGTACAACCTTGTACACACTTGTACAACCTTGTACACACTTGTACAACCTTGTACACACTTGTACAACCTTGTACACACTTGTAAAACCTTGTACACTCTTGTACAACCTTGTACACACTTGTACAACCTTGTACACACTTGTACAACCTTGTACAACCTTGTACACACTTGTACAACCATGTAAAAACTTGTTCAACCTTGTACACACTTGTACACCCTTGTACACACTTGTACAAGCTTGTACACACTTGTACAACCTTGTACACACTTGTACACCCTTGTACACACTTGTACAACCTTGTACAAACCTGTACACCCTTGTACACACTTGTACATGCTTGTACACACTTGTACAAGCTTGTATACACTTGTACACCTTTGTTCAAACTTGTGCACCCTTGTACACTTTTGTACACCCTTGTACACATTTGTACAACCTTGTACAAACTTGTACACACTTGTACAAACTTGTACACACTTGTACAACCTTGTACAAACTTGTACAACCTTGTACACACTTGTACAAGCTTGTACACACTTGTACAAGTTGTACACACTTGTACAACCTTGTACACACTTGTACAACCTTGTACACACTTGTACAACCTTGTACACATTTGTACAACCTTGTACACAATTGTAAAACCTTGTACACACTTGTACAACCTTTTACAAACTTGTACACACCTGTACAAACTTTTACATCCTTGTACACATTTGTACACTCTTGTACACACTTGTACAACCTTGTACAACCTTGTACAAACCTGTACACCCTTGTACAAACTTGTACAAGCTTGTACACGATTGTACACCCTTGTACACACTTGTGCACCCTTGTACAAACTTGTACATCCTTGTACACACTTGTACAACCTTGTACAAACTTGTACAAACTTGTACAAACTTGTACATCCTTGTACACGATTGTACACCCTTGTACACACTTGTACAACCTTGTACACACTTGTACAACCTGATACACAATTGTACAACCTTGTACACACTTGTACAACCTTGTACACACTTGTACAACCTTGTACACACTTGTACAACCTTGTACACACTTGTACAACCTTGTACACACTTGTACAACCTTGTACACACTTGTACAGCCTTGTACACAATTGTACAACCTTGTACACACTTGTACAACCTTGTACACACTTGTACAACCTTGTACACACTTGTACAACCTTGTACACAATTGTACAGCCTTGTACACACTTGTACAACCTTGTACACACTTGTACAGCCTTGTACAAAATTGTACAACCTTGTACACAGTTGTACAGCCTTGTACACAATTGTACAACCTTGTACATACTTGTACAACCTTGTACACCCTTGTACAAACTTTTACACATCGTACACACTTGTACACCCTTGTACAAACTTGTACATCCTTGTACACACTTGTACATCCTTGTACACACTTGTACAACCTTGTACACACTTGTACAACCTTGTACACACTTGTACAGCCTTGTACACAATTGTACAACCTTGTACACAGTTGTACAGCCTTGTACACAATTGTACAACCTTGTACACACTTGTACAACCTTGTACACACTTGTACAGCCTTGTACACACTTGTACAGCCTTGTACACACTTGTACAGCCTTGTACACACTTGTACAGCCTTGTACAAAATTGTACAGCCTTGTACACGATTGTACAACCTTGTACACACTTGTACAACCTTGTACACCCTTGTACAAACTTTTACACATCGTACACACTTGTACACCCTTGTACAAACTTGTACATCCTTGTACACACTTGTACAACCTTGTACACACTTGTACAACCTTGTACACACTTGTACAGCCTTGTACACAATTGTACAACCTTGTACACAGTTGTACAGCCTTGTACACAATTGTACAACCTTGTACACACTTGTACAACCTTGTACACCCTTGTACACACTTTTACTTATCGTACACACTTGTACACCCTTGTACAAACTTGTACATCCTTGTACACACTTGTACAACCTTGTACAAACTTGTACAAACTTGTACATCCTTGTACACGATTTTACACCCTTGTACACACTTGTACAACCTTGTAAAAACTTGTACAACCTTGTACACACTTGTACAACCTTGTACACACTTGTACAACCTTGTACACACTTGTACAACCTTGTACACACTTGTACAACCTTGTACACACTTGTACAACCTTGTACACACTTGTACAACCTTGTACACACTTGTACAGCCTTGTACACAATTGTACAACCTTGTACACACTTGTACAACCTTGTACACACTTGTACAACCTTGTACACAATTGTACAGCCTTGTACACAATTGTACAACCTTGTACACACTTGTACAGCCTTGTACACACTTGTACAGCCTTGTACAAAATTGTACAGCCTTGTACACAATTGTACAACCTTGTACACACTTGTACAACCTTGTACACCCTTGTACAAACTTTTACACATCGTACACACTTGTACACCCTTGTACAAACTTGTACATCCTTGTACACACTTGTACAACCTTGTACACACTTGTACAACCTTGTACACACTTGTACAGCCTTGTACACAATTGTACAACCTTGTACACAGTTGTACAGCCTTGTACACAATTGTACAACCTTGTACACACTTGTACAACCTTGTACACCCTTGTACACACTTTTACTTATCGTAAACACTTGTACACCCTTGTACAAACTTGTACATTCTTGTACACACTTGTACAACCTTGTACAAACTTGTACAAACTTGTACATCCTTGTACACGATTTTACACCCTTGTACACACTTGTACAACCTTGTAAAAACTTGTACAACCTTGTACACACTTGTACACCCTTGTACACACTTGTACAACCTTGTACACACTTGTACAACCTTGTACACACTTGTACAACCTTGTACACACTTGTACAACCTTGTACACACTTGTACAACCTTGTACACACTTGTACAACCTTGTACACACTTGTACAACCTTGTACACACTTGTAAAACCTTGTACACTCTTGTACAACCTTGTACACACTTGTACAACCTTGTACACACTTGTACAACCTTGTACAACCTTGTACACACTTGTACAACCATGTAAAAACTTGTTCAACCTTGTACACACTTGTACACCCTTGTACACACTTGTACAAGCTTGTACACACTTGTACAACCTTGTACACACTTGTACACCCTTGTACACACTTGTACAACCTTGTACAAACCTGTACACCCTTGTACACACTTGTACATGCTTGTACACACTTGTACAAGCTTGTATACACTTGTACACCTTTGTTCAAACTTGTGCACCCTTGTACACTTTTGTACACCCTTGTACACATTTGTACAACCTTGTACAAACTTGTACACACTTGTACAAACTTGTACACACTTGTACAACCTTGTACAAACTTGTACAACCTTGTACACACTTGTACAAGCTTGTACACACTTGTACAAGTTGTACACACTTGTACAACCTTGTACACACTTGTACAACCTTGTACACACTTGTACAACCTTGTACACATTTGTACAACCTTGTACACAATTGTAAAACCTTGTACACACTTGTACAACCTTTTACAAACTTGTACACACCTGTACAAACTTATACATCCTTGTACACATTTGTACACTCTTGTACACACTTGTACAATCTTGTACAACCTTGTACAAACCTGTACACCCTTGTACAAACTTGTACAAGCTTGTACACGATTGTACACCCTTGTACACACTTGTGCACCCTTGTACAAACTTGTACATCCTTGTACACACTTGTACAACCTTGTACAAACTTGTACAAACTTGTACAAACTTGTACATCCTTGTACACGATTGTACACCCTTGTACACACTTGTACAACCTTGTACACACTTGTACAACCTGATACACAATTGTACAACCTTGTACACACTTGTACAACCTTGTACACACTTGTACAACCTTGTACACACTTGTACAACCTTGTACACACTTGTACAACCTTGTACACACTTGTACAACCTTGTACACACTTGTACAGCCTTGTACACAATTGTACAACCTTGTACACACTTGTACAACCTTGTACACACTTGTACAACCTTGTACACAATTGTACAGCCTTGTACACACTTGTACAACCTTGTACACACTTGTACAGCCTTGTACAAAATTGTACAACCTTGTACACACTTGTACAGCCTTGTACACAATTGTACAACCTTGTACACACTTGTACAACCTTGTACACCCTTGTACAAACTTTTACACATCGTACACACTTGTACACCCTTGTACAAACTTGTACATCCTTGTACACACTTGTACAACCTTGTACACACTTGTACAATCTTGTACACACTTGTACAGCCTTGTACACAATTGTACAACCTTGTACACACTTGTACAGCCTTGTACACAATTGTACAACCTTGTACACACTTGTACAACCTTGTACACCCTTGTACACACTTTTACTTATCGTACACATTTGTACAACCTTGTACAAACTTGTACACACTTGTACAAACTTGTACACACTTGTACAACCTTGTACAAACTTGTACAACCTTGTACACACTTGTACAAGCTTGTACACACTTGTACAAGTTGTACACACTTGTACAACCTTGTACACACTTGTACAACCTTGTACACACTTGTACAACCTTGTACACAATTGTAAAACCTTGTACACACTTGTACAACCTTGTACAAACTTGTACAAACTTGTACAAACTTTTACATCCTTGTACACATTTGTACACCCTTGTACACACTTGTACAACCTTGTACAACCTTGTACAAACCTGTACACCCTTGTACACACTTGTACAAGCTTGTACACGATTGTACACCCTTGTACACACTTGTGCACCCTTGTACAAACTTGTACATCCTTGTACACACTTGTACAACCTTGTACAAACTTGTACAAACTTGTACAAACTTGTACATCCTTGTACACGATTGTACACCCTTGTACAAACTTGTAAAACCTTGTACACACTTGTACAACCTGATACACAATTGTACAACCTTGTACACACTTGTACAACCTTGTACACACTTGTACAACCTTGTACACACTTGTACAACCTTGTACACACTTGTACAACCTTGTACACACTTGTACAACCTTGTACACACTTGTACAGCCTTGTACACAATTGTACAACCTTGTACACACTTGTACAACCTTGTACACACTTGTACAACCTTGTACACAATTGTACAGCCTTGTACACACTTGTACAACCTTGTACACACTTGTACAGCCTTGTACACAATTGTACAACCTTTTACACACTTGTACAACCTTGTACACCCTTGTACAAACTTTTACACATCGTACACACTTGTACACCCTTGTACAAACTTGTACAACCTTGTACACACTTGTACAACCTTGTACACAATTGTACAGCCTTGTACACACTTGTACAGACTTGTACACACTTGTACAGCCTTGTACAAAATTGTACAACCTTGTACACACTTGTACAGCCTTGTACACAATTGTACAACCTTGTACAACCTTGTACACCCTTGTACAAACTTTTACACATCGTACACACTTGTACACCCTTGTACAAACTTGTACATCCTTGTACACACTTGTACAACCTTGTACACACTTGTACAATCTTGTACACACTTGTACAGCCTTGTACACAATTGTACAACCTTGTACACACTTGTACAGCCTTGTACACAATTGTACAACCTTGTACACACTTGTACAACCTTGTACACCTTTGTACACACTTTTACTTATCGTACACATTTGTACAACCTTGTACAAACTTGTACACACTTGTACAACCTTGTACAAACTTGTACAACCTTGTACACACTTGTACAAGCTTGTACACACTTGTACAAGTTGTACACACTTGTACAACCTTGTACACACTTGTACAACCTTGTACACACTTGTACAACCTTGTACACAATTGTAAAACCTTGTACACACTTGTACAACCTTGTACAAACTTGTACACACTTGTACAAACTTTTACATCCTTGTACACATTTGTACACCCTTGTACACACTTGTACAACCTTGTTCAACCTTGTACAAACCTGTACACCCTTGTACACACTTGTACAAGCTTGTACACGATTGTACAGCCTTGTACACACTTGTGCACCCTTGTACAAACTTGTACATCCTTGTACACACTTGTACAACCTTGTACAAACTTGTACAAACTTGTACAAACTTGTACAAACTTGTACAAACTTGTACAAACTTGTACATCCTTGTACACGATTGTACACCCTTGTACACACTTGTACAACCTTGTACACACTTGTACAACCTGATACACAATTGTACAACCTTGTACACACTTGTACAACCTTGTACACACTTGTACAACCTTGTACACACTTGTACAACCTTGTACACACTTGTACAGCCTTGTACACAATTGTACAACCTTGTACACACTTGTACAACCTTGTACACACTTGTACAACCTTGTACACAATTGTACAGCCTTGTACACACTTGTACAACCTTGTACACACTTGTACAGCCTTGTACAAAATTGTACAACCTTGTACACACTTGTACAGCCTTGTACACAATTGTACAACCTTGTACACACTTGTACAACCTTGTACACCCTTGTACAAACTTTTACACATCGTACACACTTGTACACCCTTGTACAAACTTGTACATCCTTGTACAAACTTGTACAACCTTGTACACACTTGTACAATCTTGTACACACTTGTACAGCCTTGTACACACTTGTACAACCTTGTACACCCTTGTACAAACTTTTACACATCGTACACACTTGTACACCCTTGTACAAACTTGTACATCCTTGTACACACTTGTACAACCTTGTACACACTTGTACAATCTTGTACACACTTGTACAGCCTTGTACACAATTGTACAACCTTGTACACACTTGTACAGCCTTGTACACAATTGTACAACCTTGTACACACTTGTACAACCTTGTACACCCTTGTACACACTTTTACTTATCGTACACACTTGTACACCCTTGTACAAACTTGTACATCCTTGTACACACTTGTACAACCTTGTACAAACTTGTACAAACTTTTACATCCTTGTACACGATTTTACACCCTTGTACACACTTGTACAACCTTGTAAAAACTTGTACAACCTTGTACACACTTGTACACCCTTGTACACACTTGTACAAGCTTGTACACACTTGTACAACCTTGTACACACTTGTACACCCTTGTACACACATGTAAAACCTTGTACACAACTTGTACAACCTTGTACACACTTGTACAACCTTGTAAAACTTGTACACCCTTGTACAAACTTGTACACCCCTGTACACACTTGTACACATTTGTACACACTTGTACACCCTTATACACACTTGTACAACCTTGTACAAACCTATACAATCTTGTACACACTTGTACAACCCAGTACACAACTTGTACAACCTTGTACACACTTGTACAACCTTGTAAAACTTGTACACCCTTGTACAAACTTTTACACCCCTGTACACACTTGTACACATTTGTACACACTTGTACACCCTTGTACACACTTGTACAACCTTGTACAAACTTATACAATCTTGTACACACTTGTACAACCCAGTACACACTTGTACAATCTTGTACAAACTTGTACATCCTTGTACACGATTGTACACCCTTGTACACACTTGTACAACCTTGTACACACTTGTACAACCTTGTACACAATTGTACAACCTTGTACACACTTGTACAACCTTGTACACAATTGTACAACCTTGTACACACTTGTACAACCTTGTACACACTTGCACAACTTTGTACACACTTGTACAGTCTTGTACACAATTGTACAACCTTGTACACACTTGTACAACCTTGTACACACTTGTACAACCTTGTACACAATTGTACAGCCTTGTACACACTTGTACAACCTTGTACACACTTGTACAGCCTTGTACACAATTGTACAACCTTGTACACACTTGTACAACCTTGTACACACTTGTACAACCTTGTACACACTTGTACAACCTTGTACACAATTGTACAGCCTTGTACACACTTGTACAACCTTGTACACACTTGTACAACCTTGTAAAAACTTGTACACCCTTGTACACACTTGTACAACCTTGTACAACCTTGTACACACTTGTACAGCCTTGTACACAATTGTACAACCTTGTACACACTTGTACAACCTTGTACACAATTGTACAACCTCGTACACACTTGTACAACTTTGTACACACTTGTACAACCTTGTACACACTTGTACAACCTTGTACACACTTGTACAACCTTGTACACACTTGTACAACCTTGTACACACTTGTACAACCTTTTACACACTTGTACAGCCTTGTACACAATTGTACAACCTTGTACACACTTGTACAGCCTTGTACACAATTGTACAACCTTGTACACACTTGTACAACCTTGTACACTCTTGTACAAACTTTTGCTTATCGTACACACTTGTACACCCTTGTAAAAACTTGTACATCCTTGTACACACTTGTACAACCTTGTACAAACTTGTACAAACTTGTACATCCTTGTACACGATTTTACACCCTTGTACACACTTGTAAAACCTTGTAAAAACTTGTACAACCTTGTACACACTTGTACACCCTTGTACACACTTGTACAAGCTTGTACACACTTGTACAAGCTTGTACACACTTGTACAACCTTGTACACACTTGTACAACCTTGTACACACTTGTACAACCTTGTACACACTTGTACAACCTTGTACACACTTGTACAACCTTGTACACACTTGTACAACCTTGTACACACTTGTACAATCTTGTACACAATTGTACAACCTTGTACACACTTGTAAAACCTTGTACACACTTGTACAACCTTGTACACACTTGTACAACCTTGTACACAATTGTACAACCTTGTACACACTTGTACAACCTTGTACACACTTGTACAACCTTGAACACACTTGTACAGCCTTGTACACAATTGTACAACCTTGTACACACTTGTACAACCTTGTACACACTTGTACAACCTTGTACACAATTGTACAGCCTTGTACACACTTGTACAACCTTGTACACACTTGTACAGCCTTGTACACAATTGTACAACCTTGTACACACTTGTACAACCTTGTACACACTTGTACAACCTTGTACACAATTGTACAGCCTTGTACACACTTGTACAACCTTGTACACACTTGTACATCCTCGTAAAAACTTGTACACCCTTGTACACACTTGTACAACCTTGTACAACCTTGTACACACTTGTACAGCCTTGTACAACCTTGTACACACTTGTAGAGCCTTGTAAAAACTTGTACACCCTTGTACACACATGTACAACCTTGTACACACCTTGTACAACCTTGTACACACTTGTACAACCTTGTAAAACTTGTACACATTTGTACACACTTGTACACCCTTGTACACACTTGTACAACCTTGTACAAACTTATACAATCTTGTACACACTTGTACAACCCAGTACACACTTGTACAATCTTGTACAAACTTGTACTCCCTTGTACAAACTTGTACATCCTGGTACACACTTGTACAACCTTGTACAAACTTGTACAAACTTGTACAAACTTGTACAAACTTGTACAAACTTGTACATCCTTGTACACGATTGTACAACCTTGTACACACTTGTACAACCTTGTACACACTTGTACAACCTGACACACAATTGTACAACCTTGTACACACTTGTACAACCTTGTACACACTTGTACAACCTTGTACACACTTGTACAACCTTGTACACAATTGTACAGCCTTGTACACACTTGTACAACCTTGTACACACTTGTACAGCCTTGTACAAAATTGTACAACCTTGTACACACTTGTACAGCCTTGTACACAATTGTACAACCTTGTACACACTTGTACAACCTTGTACACCCTTGTACAAACTTTTACACATCGTACACACTTGTACACCCTTGTACAAACTTGTACATCTTTGTACACACTTGTACAACCTTGTACACACTTGTACAACCTTGTACACACTTGTACAGCCTTGTACACAATTGTACAACCTTGTACACAGTTGTACAGCCTTGTACACAATTGTACAAATTTGTACACACTTGTACAACCTTGTACACCCTTGTACACACTTTTACTTATCGTACACACTTGTACACCCTTGTACAAACTTGTTCATCCTTGTACACACTTGTACAACCTTGTACAAACTTGTACAAACTTTTACAAACTTGTACAAACTTGTACATCCTTGTACACACTTGTACAACCTTGTACAAACTTGTACAAACTTGTACATCCTTGTACACGATTTTACACCCTTGTACACACTTGTACAACCTTGTAAAAACTTGTACAACCTTGTACACACTTGTACACCCTTGTACACACTTGTACAACCTTGTACACACTTGTACAACCTTGTACACACTTGTACAACCTTGTACACACTTGTACAACCTTGTACACACTTGTACAACCTTGTACACACTTGTACAACCTTGTACACACTTGTACAACCTTGTACACACTTGTACAACCTTGTACACACTTGTACACACTTGTACAACCTTGTACACACTTGTACAACCTTGTACACACTTGTACAACCTTGTACACACTTGTACAACCTTGTACACACTTGTACAACCTTGTACACACTTGTACAACCATGTAAAAACTTGTACAACCTTGTACACACTTGTACACCCTTGTACACACTTGTACAAGCTTGTACACACTTGTACAACCTTGTACACACTTGTACACCCTTGTACACACTTGTACAACCTTTTACAAACTTGTACACAATTGTACAAACTTGTACATTATTGTACATACTTGTACACCCTTGTACACACTTGTACAACCTTGTACAAACCTGTACACCCTTGTACACACTTGTACAACCCTGTACAAACCTGTACACCCTTGTACACACTTGTACAAGCTTGTACACACTTGTACAAGCTTGTACACACTTGTACACCCTTGTTCAAACTTGTGCACCCTTGTACACCTTTGTACACCCTTGTACACATTTGTACAACCTTGTACAAACTTGTACACACTTGTACAAACTTGTACACACTTGTACAACCTTGTACACACTTGTACAACCTTGTACACACTTGTACAAGCTTGTACACACTTGTACAAGTTGTACACACTTGTACAAGTTGTACACACTTGTACAACCTTGTACACACTTGTACAACCTTGTACACACTTTTACAACCTTGTACACACTCGTACAACCTTGTACAAACTTGTACAAACTTGTACAACCTTTTCATCCTTGTACACATTTGTACACCCTTGTACACACTTGTACAACCTTGTACAAACCTGTACACCCTTGTACACACTTGTACAAGCTTGTACACGATTGTACACCCTTGTACACACTTGTGCACCCTTGTACACACTTGTACACCCTTGTACACACTTGTACAACCTTGTACAAACTTGTACACACTTGTACAACATTGTACAAACCTGTACACCCTTGAACACACTTGTACAACCTTGTACACACTTGTACAACCTTGTACCCCCTGTTACAACCTTGTACACACTTGTACAACCTTGTACACACTTGTACAGCCTTGTACACAATTGTACACCCATGTACACAATTTAAAAACTTGTACACACTTGTACAACCTTGTACACACTTGTACAACCTTGTACACACTTGTACAACCTTGTACACACTTGTACAACCTTGTACACACTTGTACAGCCTTGTACACAATTGTACAACCTTGTACACAGTTGTACAGCCTTGTACACAATTGTACAACCTTGTACACACTTGTACAACCTTGTACACCCTTGTACACACTTTTACTTATCGTACACACTTGTACACCCTTGTACAAACTTGTACATCCTTGTACACACTTGTACAACCTTGTACAAACTTGTAAAAACTTGTACAAACTTGTACAAACTTGTACAAACTTGTACAAACTTGTACATCCTTGTACACACTTGTACAACCTTGTACAAACTTGTACAAACTTGTACATCCTTGTACACGATTTTACACCCTTGTACACACTTGTACAACCTTGTAAAAACTTGTACAACCTTGTACACACTTGTACACCCTTGTACACACTTGTACAACCTTGTACACACTTGTACAACCTTGTACACACTTGTACAACCTTTTACACACTTGTACAACCTTGTACACACTTGTACAACCTTGTACACACTTGTACAACCTTGTACACACTTGTACAACCTTGTACACACTTGTACAACCTTGTACACACTTGTACAACCTTGTACACACTTGTACAACCTTGTACACACTTGTACAACCTTGTACACACTTGTACAACCTTGTACACACTTGTACAACCTTGTACACACTTGTACAACCTTGTACACACTTGTACAACCTTGTAAAAACTTGTACAACCTTGTACACACTTGTACAACCTTTTACACACTTGTACAACCATGTAAAAACTTGTACAACCTTGTACACACTTGTACACCCTTGTACACACTTGTACAAGCTTGTACACACTTGTACAACCTTGTACACACTTGTACACCCTTGTACACACTTGTACAACCTTTTACAAACTTGTACACACTTGTACAAACTTGTACATTATTGTACATACTTGTACACCCTTGTACACACTTGTACAACCTTGTACAAACCTGTACACCCTTGTACACACTTGTACAAGCTTGTACACACTTGTACAAGCTTGTACACACTTGTACACCCTTGTTCAAACTTGTGCACCCTTGTACATTTTTGTACACCCTTGTACACATTTGTACAACCTTGTACAAACTTGTACACACTTGTACAAACTTGTACACACTTGTACAACCTTGTACAAACTTGTACAACCTTGTACACACTTGTACAACCTTGTACACACTTGTACAAGCTTGTACACACTTGTACAAGTTGTACACACTTGTACAACCTTGTACACACTTGTACAACCTTGTACACACTTGTACAACCTTGTACACACTTGTACAACCTTGTACAAACTTGTACAAACTTGTACAACCTTTTCATCCTTGTACACATTTGTACACCCTTGTACACACTTGTACAACCTTGTACAAACCTGTACACCCTTGTACAAACTTGTACAAGCTTGTACACACTTGTACACCCTTGTACACACTTGTACAACCTTGTACAAACTTGTACACTTGTACAACATTGTACAAACCTGTACACCCTTGTACACACTTGTACAACCTTGTACACACTTGTACAACCTTGTACCCCCTGTTACAACCTTGTACACACTTGTACAACCTTGTACACACTTGTACAGCCTTGTACACAATTGTACACCCATGTACACAATTTAAAAACTTGTACACACTTGTACAACCTTGTACACACTTGTACAACCTTGTACACACTGGTACAACCTTGTACACACTTGTACAACCTTGTACAAACTTGTACAAACTTGTACACACTTGTACACCCTTGTACACACTTGTAAAAGCTTGTACACACTTGTACAACCTTGTACACACTTGTACAACCTTGTACACAATTGTATAACCTTGTACACACTTGTACAACCTTGTACAAACTTGTACAAACTTGTACACACTTGTACACCCTTGTACACACTTGTAAAAGCTTGTACACACTTGTACAACCTTGTACACACTTGTACACCCTTGTACACACTTGTACAACCTTGTACACACTTGTACAACCTTGTACACACTTGTACAACCTTGTACACACTTGTACACACTTGTACAACCTTGTACACACTTGTACAACCTTGTACACACTTGTACAACCTTGTACACACTTGTACAACCTTGTACACACTTGTACAACCATGTAAAAACTTGTACAACCTTGTACACACTTGTACACCCTTGTACACACTTGTACAAGCTTGTACACACTTGTACAACCTTGTACACACTTGTACACCCTTGTACACACTTGTACAACCTTTTACAAACTTGTACACAATTGTACAAACTTGTACATTATTGTACATACTTGTACACCCTTGTACACACTTGTACAACCTTGTACAAACCTGTACACCCTTGTACACACTTGTACAACCTTGTACAAACCTGTACACCCTTGTACACACTTGTACAAGCTTGTACACACTTGTACAAGCTTGTACACACTTGTACACCCTTGTTCAAACTTGTGCACCCTTGTACACCTTTGTACACCCTTGTACACATTTGTACAACCTTGTACAAACTTGTACACACTTGTACAAACTTGTACACACTTGTACAACCTTGTACACACTTGTACAACCTTGTACACACTTGTACAAGCTTGTACACACTTGTACAAGTTGTACACACTTGTACAAGTTGTACACACTTGTACAACCTTGTACACACTTGTACAACCTTGTACACACTTTTACAACCTTGTACACACTCGTACAACCTTGTACAAACTTGTACAAACTTGTACAACCTTTTCATCCTTGTACACATTTGTACACCCTTGTACACACTTGTACAACCTTGTACAAACCTGTACACCCTTGTACACACTTGTACAAGCTTGTACACGATTGTACACCCTTGTACACACTTGTGCACCCTTGTACACACTTGTACACCCTTGTACACACTTGTACAACCTTGTACAAACTTGTACACACTTGTACAACATTGTACAAACCTGTACACCCTTGAACACACTTGTACAACCTTGTACACACTTGTACAACCTTGTACCCCCTGTTACAACCTTGTACACACTTGTACAACCTTGTACACACTTGTACAGCCTTGTACACAATTGTACACCCATGTACACAATTTAAAAACTTGTACACACTTGTACAACCTTGTACACACTTGTACAACCTTGTACACACTTGTACAACCTTGTACACACTTGTACAACCTTGTACACACTTGTACAGCCTTGTACACAATTGTACAACCTTGTACACAGTTGTACAGCCTTGTACACAATTGTACAACCTTGTACACACTTGTACAACCTTGTACACCCTTGTACACACTTTTACTTATCGTACACACTTGTACACCCTTGTACAAACTTGTACATCCTTGTACACACTTGTACAACCTTGTACAAACTTGTAAAAACTTGTACAAACTTGTACAAACTTGTACAAACTTGTACAAACTTGTACATCCTTGTACACACTTGTACAACCTTGTACAAACTTGTACAAACTTGTACATCCTTGTACACGATTTTACACCCTTGTACACACTTGTACAACCTTGTAAAAACTTGTACAACCTTGTACACACTTGTACACCCTTGTACACACTTGTACAACCTTGTACACACTTGTACAACCTTGTACACACTTGTACAACCTTTTACACACTTGTACAACCTTGTACACACTTGTACAACCTTGTACACACTTGTACAACCTTGTACACACTTGTACAACCTTGTACACACTTGTACAACCTTGTAC
>NW_026543390.1:0-2500 GCF_028750875.1 Macrosteles quadrilineatus
ACTTGTTAAAATGTAACACATTAAAAACGTTATGAGTACTGGTATGAGTAAAAGTTTTTATGTCAGCTTGGTAGTTGAGTGATTATAGTACTGCTGTAATCAGAAGGTAGCTGGTTTGATTCTATGTTACTTTGTTTGTATTACCCGTCACTAGTTTGGTATTACTAATTTAATTAATCTTTGTCACAGGTGTACGAGGCTGCTGGGCTGGCCAATGCTGACAGTTTTATCCGACAGTTCCCTGATGGCTACAGTACCATTCTGGGGGAGAGAGGAGTTACCGTGTCTGGGGGCCAGAAACAGAGGATAGCTATCGCCCGCGCTTTACTGAAAATCCCATCCATCATCATACTAGACGAGGCTACCAGGTCAGTTGCAAGGGAAAGACTTGATCATAAAAAATGTTAAAATGTAACATGTAAATATGTAAAATGTAAAAATGTAGACGACGACGACGACGACGACGACGACGACGACGACGACGACGACGACGACGACGACGACGACGACGACGACGACGACGACGACGACGACGACGACGACGACGACGACGACGACGACGACGACGACGACGACGACGACGACGACGACGACGACGACGACGACGACGACGACGACGACGACGACGACGACGACGACGACGACGACGACGACGACGACGACGACGACGACGACGACGACGACGACGACGACGACGACGACGACGACGACGACGACGACGACGACGACGACGACGACGACGACGACTACCAGGTCAGTTGCAAGGGAATGACTTGATCGTAAAACATGTTAAAATGTAACATGTAAAAATGTAACATGTGGAAATATAAGAAGTTAAAATGTAACATGTTAAAATGTAACGTGTTAAAATGTAACATTTTAAAATGTAACATGCTTAAATGTAACGTGTTAAAATGTAACATATTAAAATGAAACATGTAAAAATGTAACATGTAAAATTGTAACCTTTTAAAATGTAACATGCTTAAAGGTAACTTGAAACGTTATGAGTACTGGTATGAGTAAAAGTTTTTATGTCAGCTTGGTAGTTGAGTGATTATAGTACTGCTGTAATCAGAAGGTAGCTGGTTTGATTCTATGTTACTTTGTTTGTATTACCCGTCACTAGTTTGGTATTACTAATTTAATTAATCTTTGTCACAGGTGTACGAGGCTGCTGGGCTGGCCAATGCTGACAGTTTTATCCGACAGTTCCCTGATGGCTACAGTACCATTCTGGGGGAGAGAGGAGTTACCGTGTCTGGGGGCCAGAAACAGAGGATAGCTATCGCCCGCGCTCTACTGAAAATCCCATCCATCCTCATACTAGACGAGGCTACCAGGTCAGTTGCAAGGGAAAGACTTGATCATAAAAAATGTTAAAATGTAACATGTAAATATGTAAAATGTAAAAATGTAGAAGAAGACGACGACGACGACGACGACGACGACGACGACGACGACGACGACGACGACGACGACGACGACGACGACGACGACGACGACGACGACGACGACGACGACGACGACGACGACGACGACGACGACGACGACGACGACGACGACGACGACGACGACGACGACGACGACGACGACGACGACGACGACGACGACGACGACGACGACGACGACGACGACGACGACGACGACGACGACGACGACGACGACGACGACGACGACGACGACGACGACGACGACGACGACGACGACGACGACGACGACGACGACGACGACGACGACGACGACGACGACGACGACGACGACGACGACGACGACGACGACGACGACGACGACGACGACGACGACGACGACGACGACGACGACGACGACGACGACGACGACGACGACGACGACGACGACGACGACGACGACGACGACGACGACGACGACGACGACGACGACGACGACGACGACGACGACGACGACGACGACGACGACGACGACGACGACGACGACGACGACGACGACGACGACGACGACGACGACGACGACGACGACGACGACGACGACGACGACGACGACGACGACGACGACGACGACGACGACGACGACGACGACGACGACGACGACGACGACGACGACGACGACGACGACGACGACGACGACGACGACGACGACGACGACGACGACGACGACGACGACGACGACGACGACGACGACGACGACGACGACGACGACGACGACGACGACGACGACGACGACGACGACGACGACGACGACGACGACGACGACTACCAGGTCAGTTGCAAGGGAATGACTTGATCGTAAAACATGTTAAAATGTAACATGTAAAAATGTAACATGTGGAAATATAAGAAGTTAAAATGTAACATGTTAAAATGTAACGTGTTAAAATGTAACATTTTAAAATGTAACATGCTTAAATGTAACGTGTTAAAATGTAACATATTAAAATGAAACATGTAAAAATGTAACATGTAAAATTGTAACCTTTTAAAATGTAACATGCTTAAAGGTAACTTGTTAAAATGTAACACAT
>NW_026543390.1:7500-25000 GCF_028750875.1 Macrosteles quadrilineatus
AATGTAACATATTAAAATGAAACATGTAAAAATGTAACATGTAAAATTGTAACCTTTTAAAATGTAACATGCTTAAAGGTAACTTGTTAAAATGTAACACATTAAAAACGTTATGAGTACTGGTATGAGTAAAAGTTTTTATGTCAGCTTGGTAGTTGAGTGATTATAGTACTGCTGTAATCAGAAGGTAGCTGGTTTGATTCTATGTTACTTTGTTTGTATTACCCGTCACTAGTTTGGTATTACTAATTTAATTAATCTTTGTCACAGGTGTACGAGGCTGCTGGGCTGGCCAATGCTGACAGTTTTATCCGACAGTTCCCTGATGGCTACAGTACCATTCTGGGGGAGAGAGGAGTTACCGTGTCTGGGGGCGGAGTCATACCTAGGTCCACCGCGGCCAATCTCCCCCGCGCTAGTTTGCGCAAGGTCTGCGGCCGGCGGAGCATGAGACCAACAATCCCTCCCACTTGCCTCTGAGTCGCACAGTTTGGTTTGGCCGACCTAACCAAACGGTGCGGCGGACAACTGGAGACTACTTCACTCGTAACTACGCCTGCAAAATGTAGGATACTTTACCAAAGCACTGCTGTATTGCGGGCTGACTAATGAGACAGTTTTCTGTAAAGTAGTAATTGTACAAATTACCGTACACTTGCTTGGCTACGAGAAAATAATTATTCAATTGTCATATCTATTCCACGATTATTACTGGTTTTGAAATCCATACACCACTTTACTCACTAATATTAATGGTACAGATTAAGCACATAACATTAGAATAATAATTCACTTTAAACACAAATGCAAATTGTTAACGACAACATTATTACATTTATTAATTAAAGACAAATCAATCAAATAACAATAAGCCGTTTAATTATTAACACAAAAGGTTTCGTATGATTAGATTATGCATACTGATAAACCACCTATGGCCATCTATAATACTATTTATTTGGGTTTTCTTTTCCGAGTCGGGTTAGCTCTTCTACTCGACCGATTTTCATAATTTTGGCCTCAAACTAAAGGTATGGACGCACTACAGATTTGCAATCAAGAATCGGCATTCATTTTTATTGACGTATATTTCGAGTTATGCAAAACTCATAAACTAACTCGTTCATAAACTAGCCTCATAGTTCTTAGAATATTTGTATACTAGTGTACACGTTGCTCGAATTCGAGCAATTGCAAAGTATTACAGGAGTTATTTAAAAACGAATAACAGTTATTTTTACAATGAGTTTAAAAGAGGCTACTCAAAGATTACCGGTGTGTAACTCAGACCATGTGTATCTTCGTTATTGATAAACCTAAAGCATTCCGGCCGGTTTTTTTATTCTCAAAATGCCTCGCTGTACAGGCAACACAGGTCATTGTTTGATGGCCAATTGAGAACGAAAAATCGTTTTGGAGTGTTAGGGCGCATTTGTAACCTAATAGTTGAGATTGTCTATGACTTTACAATAACACAAAACAGAGCAAACAGAGGCAGTTCCAACTACTGGTAGGGGTTGGATATATTATATTTGTTTCTTTATTCTATTACGTGCCACTGTTCTGTAGCTGCGGTCGTTATCACGATTACGCCTCCTAACTATGTTTCGATGTCGTCGCGTCGGAGGCATTTAAAAGAAAAAAACAACAAATAAACATATTATAGGTACACAAAATAACGATAAATGCACAATTTTAAGTTACAATCATGCAACACGATCCGTCATAGCGACACAAAACAACGATAAATACACAAATTTAAGATACAACCACGATCCGTCTTGGGGGTTATGTTAACTCAAACTCAAATAGTAAATAAATGTACTCAATGCGTTTCATTGAATTGAAAAATAAATAGAAGCAATTAAATTATACAGCTGATCAAACTGTACAGCTGTAAACAATTATGTCCTCAATAAGGATAACATGGGAACTTTCAAAGCCACTTCAAACACCCTGGGGCAGAGCCCAAGGGACTTTTTCAAAAATGTAAGGCCAGTTTGCAAATCTACGTGACGCGCTATTTTCAATGAGACGTCAATGGATAAAATCGGTAAAGAAATGGCGGAGGAGTTCAACCGACAAAGTTTCATGTAGCGTATTAATTATATAGACGAGCTCACTTATGAAGTTAAGCGGGGCAAAGCCCGCGGGTACAGCTAGTACTGTAGTAAATAAATGTACTCAATGCGTTTCATTGAATCGAAAAATAAATAACGGTAATTAAATTATACAGCTGATCAAACTGTACAGCTGTAAACAATTATTTTCTCCATAAGGATAACATAGGAACTTTCAAAGCCACTGAGGCAGAGCCCGAGGGACTTTTTCAAAAATTTAAGGCCAGTTTGCAAATCTACGCGACACGCTTTTTCCAATGAGACGTCAATGGATAAAATCGGTTAAGAAATGGCGGAGGAGTTCAACCGACAAAATTTCATGTAGCGTATTAATTATATAGATTTAACCAGCTGTTAGTTATAACAAATTATATTGCACTAAAACAAACTAAAGATTTTATAGACTGTTGAAAAAATAAATTAGAACATCTATTATTTTAATTTTACTTTGTACTAGCTGTTTGCTCGTTCTACGTACGGGAATCTTGTAGTAAGTTGAAACCTTATATTCAGAACAGGAGTTGGTTTGCATATTTAGTGTGCATTTTTCCAGATATGCTAGCAAAACTATTACTGTATAGGAATACATATAATCCTTCGCAAATACAATATCTGACAGTTTCAAAGCCAAAACGAATGCTTCGCAATTAAATGTCACCCGATCGTGTTAGTCCATATTTTATATCTAATGATAAAAGGAATTGCTTTATAGATCTATAGCCCTAAGGTAGACCTGTAATTGAAAGTTACTTTTCACACTGGTTAAAAGAAGTTAAAAAAACTACCTCAACCTCACTACTGCACACTTTATTCGGGTTGAAATTTTCAATAACAAAGGTGCTCTTGTCTTTTCCAAGAAACACTGAGAAATAAGGACATTAATGCGTTACCAACAGACATACACACACAATAGCAGTTAGGGGATTTGCTACGCTTTAACCAAAGCAAATTACAAACAAAATAATTATTTGAAAGTTTTGATAGTGTCATCAAATATTATGATAATCGTTTTTAGGCCTAATCAAACTGTAAAATTTGTGTAAATCCGTTGGTAAATATATAAATAAGTAAATAAATACACAGTCCACAAAAAAATTATTCGTTAACAACGCCAAGCTTTAAAAATTCATGATGGTTTGCTAAAAAATCTTTCAATAATGTTTTATCATTTCATAGCATAAACTAACATTTTGGAGTCCAGACAGAAAACGCAAAAATTATACAGTAGGACATCAATTAAATTTAATAAGAAATAAGGTGCAGCACTAACGATAACTATAGTTGTAAATAGTGATGTGTTTCTACATAAAAATGATTCTTACTGCTACCACCGGTTCTAAGGAAAAGTAGCAGTACCATAAACCAACGTTTACATTTCAGAAAAGAACTATAGTTCTTGCAACCAATTCAAACTGTCCTTCTAATCAAACTGTTTTATATAGGTTTTAATCCGTTGGCAAATAAATAAATAAATACACAGGCCACAAAACATGTAACATGTAACGTTAACAACGTAAAGCTTTAAAACTCACTATGGTTTGCTAAAAAAAAACTTTCACTTGATGTGGTGCAGTACCGAAGTTATTAATCTCCCTTGGTTTTAAATGTCTTTTAAGTTTTCGAGAATCAAAGTTATTTCCCAATAATAGCATTAATAATTGTAAGCAACTTTCAATGTTAACATATTAATGACAGTTTGAAGAAACCACCTTTATCCAAACAAAGGTTTCTTATGTAAAATATTACGTAATCTCTCTCTAAACGATAATTGGTACATACATCTAGCAAACATTCGGAGGAAATGTGACAAAAAACGCACAAATCTGGGGTTTTGGACGTTTGTAGTTTTACTTCCTAAGTAGGAAAAGTACCGATATCGTTGTCGAAATGTAAGTAGTAAAAACCAAAAGTGACACATTGGAAAATTGAGTTTAGCTACATCTGTAAGTTAAACCTCTGTTACGATCACAGCAAAATCAGAAAGATCTTCCACGATCGCAGCAACATCCACGATCACCCAGTCACCCACTGCAGTTGTGATTTTTTACTTTGCACTTACCACAACTGTCCTTGAAGCGCCGTCAATGAATGGAAACCTTTTTTGTAAGGCACAACGTTTTTCATCTCACTTGGTTTGGATGTGCTAACAAAACTTGATCGGAAATGGTTGCGGTATTTGTAAACAACTTTTGCTGTAAACATATCAGTGACAGCTAGAAGTGAGAACTAATCCAAACAGCTGATCGTTATTTCATCAAATGTAATAGTAAACATTAGGAGAAAATTTGACAAAAATCGAACAAAATTGGGTTTTTGATAACACGTAATTTTGTGTTCAAAGAAGCGAGGCCAGGTTTTTATAGCCAAAGACACTCTCACCAATCCAGTAAATACAGACAAATGATTAGAACCTTGATCGGTACTCTAGTTTTCTAGGAGTAGGCCGCGTAAAATGACATTTTGGCGTTACAGACGCAACCACAGAATGGACAGACAAACAGATAAACAGACATACAGACAGAAATTGAGACAAGACTCGTTTCGGCTTTCTTAGCCTATGAAACGTAAAAATAACCAAAAACTGCATGATTCTAAGCAATGTACAGACAAAACTGTAATTTTATTTATATAGATATTTAAATTATCTCTCGCCTCTAACCGAATAAATAAACGTATCAATTATTAAAGCATTACACATAGTATAGAAAGTCAACCCAACGTATGTCATTTTCATTTTCATCCAAATGCTGAATTTGTGTCGAAAACGCTGATTGTTTACAGCTGTTACGTTAAGCAAATTGTATTATACCAAAACCTAGAGTAGAATGATAGCGTCGGCTGCTGGACTTTTTAAAATTTTAAACTTAATTAAACAAAACTGAAACCCTAAACTAAAATTGTGGCTTCGACATTCCCTAGTTCCCAAAATTGGCTTCTTTCAAATCTTTCTTTCAACGCAAAAATGATGAAAATCAGTCAAGTGGTTGATTCAGAATCGTGAAATAAAAAAAAAACCTGTTACGTTTTAATATATAAGATAACGTACACATTTTTGTAATATTCCTGGAATTAGTTTGGGTTTTTATTACTCGATACTTAAATTATATAAATAGCCAAAGGCAAGACAACGTCTGGCGGCTTCAGCTAGTTTTTTGATAATCCTATCTCCTCTCTGGCGTTATTTAATTCGAAAATGATTACATTGCATTATAAAGTGATTTCATACGTTGTAGGCCCACTTATTATGTCTTACAGTATACCCCTTCAATCACGGTTAAAAGATTAAATACACCTATAAAGAGTTATTAAATTGTGAGTGAAAATAGAATGATAAGTATTTGTTATTTAATTAGAAGAAGATTTACCTAAAAATGGGGCCCATTGGCTTCCTTATGGGGCAAGAATAAGTGACCCAATGTCCCCCTTCCCCAGTGTCAATAAGCAAACTTTTTTAATTAAAAGAAAACTGCTTTTCGTGGTGGGCCCTCCATAATAGTAGGCTATTTTTAGGACGCATTCATCCCTTAGCCACCTTCCTGAGATAAATAAATTATTACATATGAGATTATGAATTTCAAAATGGAAAAGAGTGTTTCTTCAGCGTGTAGATTCTTAATATAATAATAATACGACATATTATAATAACGAATAATATGACAGATTAAAGTGTTTTCCTTACGTAAATGTGAGTGAGTGTATGTATAATTGAAGTAACATAAATTATGGAAGCAGCCAGATTGAGTAAAATAAAATATGTAAAAACAACAATTCATTTAATTTAAATAACAACCCCTAATTATTCGGTCCACAATGGAATGACATGCCGGGCACGTTATCGGTACTCTTACTTGAGTACCATCTCCATTAATAGAGAATAACTGTTGAGAGACAAATGCCCTCAAACACCAAACACCTACTACAAAACACGGGGTGGCCACAGGGGGTGCAAAGCCTCGTGGGCTGCATAACACCGCAGAAGCGGAGCGGCGCGGCGGTTCGATGACCAGAGGGTCCAGTTTTGCGAGCAAGAGAACAAAGAGTTTGCGTTCCTTGAAACCCAAACAAAGACTGATGTGTTGGGGTGCGAGCTTTCTCTCGGCGGCAGGGCAGGTAGCTGGTAGCTACAGCCGCGACAAGGGTCGCTGCAGTTAGTTGTAGCTAAATAATATCATCGACGCATTGACGGTGGTGGATAGATATTGTTAAAATAAAAATGAATTATAATAATTATCATAGTTCAATGTCCTAATTAAGAGCTTAATTTTTACGCAAAAACCTTATATCAGACAAATGTGCTTTATGGACAGATTTCACGTTTAAGTCCCTACCACGTGCAACACTTGTTTTTTTTTAGCAAATTTCCCTATAGGAAATCAATAGTTTCTTAGCAAACGTATTGACTGTTTACAATTAATATATGTTCTTCTTCTCACTTTTAGTTTCTGCCAACAGTGGTTGGAATTTCATAACAGTGTTTGTTTCCCATGTTAATCTTATGGAGAATTACGAAACTTTAAAGGACCTCTGGGCCTCACTCTCTAATTATTTCCCTAAGCAGAAGGTTTCCTGCACAACTTCACGTTACGCTCTTTCCAATGATACCAAAAACATGCCAATCGGTTCAGTAGTTTCGGAGGAGTAATTGTCACAAAAAACCTGCTGCGTATTAAATAAGTAATAGATAGATATACTGTTACAGTGTCCCTGTTGCTGTTTTCTTTTTAGTATATCAACTCATCCAGGCTCTCTCTCTTTTTTCTATTGTAATATTTGCGCCAACCCAAATTCAAATCTTTATAATTAATACGCTACATGAAACTTTGTCGGTTGAACTCCTCCGCCATTTCTTAACCGATTTTATCCATTGACGTCTCATTGGAAAGAGCGTGTAGAGTAGATCTGCAAACTAGCCTTACATTTATGAAAAAGTCCCTTAAGCTCTGCCCCAGTGGCTTTAAAGGTTCCCATGTTTTCCTTATGAAGAACATAATTGTTTACATTTTGATCAGCTGTATAATTTAATTGCTGTTATTTATCTTTCAATTCAACAAATAGTGGAAGAATATTAGGAAAATCGACCTAACAAATTCGAACTACCTAGAAATTTTGCACAGCTGTTAAGTAAGCCATGTTCTTGAAAATGTCAAAAGTCCCCGGAAATCCCTGCTGTGCTTCAGCCGCCATCTTGGAAAATGGCGGCCAATTTTCACTTTTTTGACAATATTTCCCAAACTATTGGTATTAGAGAATTTTTGTAAATACAAAAGTTAAAGAACGTCTAAAAATACACAATTTTTATACTACAAGGTTTGCTCTATCTCTAACGGCTATTGAGATAAATAATAAAAATAGTTTTAAATTTAAAATTCCCATGTTATTCTTATGAAGGAAAAGAAAATTGTTGCAGTTTGCTCATTTATGGATATATTTTTATCAAACTTGGCAAACTTATTTATTTTATACTAAGCTAATGATATTTAACATAATTACACACTTTATAACCCTTCCAATAGCAGTAAACGTAGTACTTGTTAAATTTAAAGTTATTTAAATAGGGATTCTATCTTTCATTTTTAGGTATTATTTTAATAAAAACCCAGGCAGGCAAATGGAATTTCATTTTTAGACACGATTGTTAATTTTTCCTTATTAGTATTAAAGAGAAATGGAAAATAGTGGCCGATTTTTTTTAATGACTCCTTGATTGTCAACATTATCAAAAATTACCAAGAGCTAATTAATATTCGCTACTAAAAACTGAAAAAAATGTTTGTATTTTGTTTATTGATATTGGCAGCACTTTTTTTACAGGAATATTTGACTTGTTCATTGTTAGTCAGCTGACAGTATAATAAAGTATGATAGCTGAGAATGTTTGTTTGTTTTACAGATTCTGAAGTTATTTAATAAGAACGAAAGGCTGTTTTTTTTAAGTGTGTTCATGTTTATTTGAAGTTGTTTTATTATTTTTCTGTGTACATTGTTAACGTTGTGTGATATTTATAACCATGCCAGTGTCATTTAATTAAACATGAAATGCGTAATATGTGAAGTAGAAATTGAAGAAGATTTTCAGTAGCGAATATTATTTAGCTCTTGGTAATTTTTGATAATGTTGACAATCAAGGAGTCATTAAAAAAAATCGGCCACTATTTTCCATTTCTCTTTAATACTAATAAGGAAAAATTAACAATCGTGTCTAAAAATGAAATTCCATTTGCCTGCCTGGGTTTTTATTAAAATAATACCTAAAAATGAAAGATAGAATCTATAATATTAAAACGAAACAGTGTTTTTTTATTTCACGATTCTGAATCAACCACTCGACGGATTTACATGATTTTTGTGTTGAAAGAAAGATAATTTTGAGAACTAGGGAATGTCGAAGCCATAATTTTAGTTTTGGGTCCCAGTTTTTTATAAATTAAGTTTTAATTTTTAAAAAGTCTAGCAGCCGATGCTAAGATTCTAAACTAGCTTTCGGCATAAAATAATTTGCTTAATATAACAGCTGTAAACATTCAGCTTTTGTGTCACAAATTCAGCATTTGGATAAAAATTGAAAGAGGCTCTGTACACGAGCCTAATAAAAAAGGATAAATGCAAATTATTTTACTGCTCCACTTTTCAAGGAAAGAATAGAAAAATAACAATGTTTACATGTTTTATGAAATCGTGTTGAGTTGTGGTTACGTTTGGGGGTGCCTATATCAGCGCCCCCAAACGTGAAAATATCACTTTTATTTAAACTATGAATATATTGTAGTTTAAATTAACTAATATGGGAAATTACGATGTACATTTATTCAATGAGGGTGGGTAATTATCAAGGATAGAACTGATAACTGTATGGATAATAAACATTGACAATTACGTCATTAGCTTTACTAGCGTGTTTACTTTTTATATTCCTGCTACATGTGACCAGTTCTTTTTTTCAAATGAATGTTATTTGAACCAAACAGCTGTTTCAAAACAAATTGTTATTGTTTTTACTTTTCTTTGTTTAGACTTATTTATTTAGTAATTAATGCAGTGAAATGGATACAAAGGATAGGTGTGACGATTAGTTTGATGTTAGGACACCAAAGTTAAATTATGTGTACTGTGAATTTTATTGGATATTATCGTTTTATTTTAGGTCGTTTCTATTCAGACCTACTAGAAATTGTGTATAGTAAGTTAGTTGTATTGTGGCATTGTGGTGATAATAATTATGGAAGAGGCAGGTATGCTATAGAAGGTAGTATCGTTGACTAGGTCTATACACTCCTCAATTGACTATTACCTTTGACTATTTGATACAGAAGTTGTATAAGATAAAGAAGTGTTGTATTAATAGTCAAAGCTATTACTCTCACTACTGTATGCTACTTATAATCAGTGTGCGTCTGTGCGAATCGGCTGCAAATCTCACTTCAACGTTTTTCACATCGTAAAAATTGCAGAATTGCTGTTTTATTGTAAAATTATCGGATTTAAAATGCATAAAAACATATTTGGTCGCACAACATTTGTTTAAAGATGATTTTTCACATTAAAACTGCAAGAAACGTTGTCTTTTTTAAACTAGCTGATCTGAATTGTACACGGTTTTAACTGACTACTGAATTCCCGTATGTAGGACGGGCTAACACCTCGTCCCTATTTAAATAACTTTAAATTTAACAAGTACTACGTTTACTGCTATTGGAAGGGTTATAAAGTGTGTAATTATGTTAAATATCATTAGCTTAGTATAAAATAAATAAGTTTGCCAAGTTTGATAAAAAATATATCCATAAATAAGCAAACTGCAACAATTTTCTTTTCCTTCATAAGAATAACATGGGAATTTTAAATTTAAAACTATTTTTATTATTTATCTCAATAGCCGTTAGAGATAGAGCAAACCTTGTAGTATAAAAATTGTGTATTTTTAGACGTTCTTTAACTTTTGTATTTACAAAAATTCTCTAATACCAATAGTTTGGGAAATATTGTCAAAAAAGTGAAAATTGGCCGCCATTTTCCAAGATGGCGGCTGAAGCACAGCAGGGATTTCCGGGGACTTTTGACATTTTCAAGAACATGGCTTACTTAACAGCTGTGCAAAATTTCTAGGTAGTTCGAATTTGTTAGGTCGAATGGCATTTGAATCCCTAAAATTCCTGGACTAAAAACGCATTGGGTTCATTTACTGATTTTGGCTGAATAGAAATGAAATAAATGTACTACTTTAATTTACAATTTAAATAATCGAAAAAGCCTTGGCAATTTGATATATTTTACCTCCTATATAATGAAGAACACCTACAGTATGAATATTCCCACAAAAAATGAACAAGGATGTTAGTCGAAGTGTTACTATTTTGTAGGAAACACGGACTTAACTTTATGATTATTGGCAAAGGAAAACACTCTAAGGCTGAATTAAACTGTTACGGCAAGGACATTAAATATATGTTTTATTAAAAGTCAAGAGATTTAAAATAATATGACTACATCCAAAAAACTTTAATACAACTTTCATTGAAGGATTTGCATTATTCACATTTAAGGGAAACAAAAAACCATCTAAACAATATTAGGCCTTTCAATCCTGCATTTTTTCAGGTAAATTTATCCATTGAGTATACACGTATATAATTGAATATACGTGTACTCAATTATATAACAAACGTTATAACAGTAACTAGCCAAATTATTGCCAATTGAAGCAAATACAGAGAGATTATGCAGAAAATCAGGCAGTTCTTAAGTAATGTAAACAAAATGTTATCGTTGTAAAAAAATTACAGAAATTTGTAAACGTACTGGCAACAATGGGTAGTACCATGCAGACTACATTATCATTGACGAAGATCAACATGGACAACCTAATGCGGCTATAAGTGGGAAATATTTGTAGAATACACTAAAAAACTAGATCAGCTTTTGAAAAATTATAAAATATTTACAAGAAATGTTGATTATATGGAACTGTTAGGTACGTGATCTATGAGTTGAGTCTTTTAAACTCATCGGAAATTATGACTTTTATTAGGTTTTAAATAAGTTATTTGTTTTTAAACAACTACCGTACTTTACTTCTTCGCAATTGCTCGATTTCGAGCAGCATGTACACTTGTAGTAAAATGTTTCATTTCAACCAAGTGTTTGTAGCAAACTGTTAAACTGTTAAACTGTCAAACTTCCATTACCATCCAAACTATCCATTATTTCGTAAATTGCCCTTTAAGGTCATAATTCATTTCTAAAGCGAACTTTCCATATACCTAATGTTAAAAATACCTTAGCTGTACTTATTTGTTTGTTATTCTTTCAATTTTTTTCCTTATTAAAATAAGTGTGTTTTTTTTTTATTAGGTACTGTATTCTGTGTTAAAACATGTAGCACATGAAATGGTTGATATCACCCCATTTTTCAGGATTCTCTACGGAGAAAATTCGTTTGAGTAGGTTGGCGTATGTCTCAAATCAAAGAAATAAAATGACTCGACTTAAATTACTTAACACAGGTTATCAGTAAGGCATATAAGGTTTTCTTAAGTTCTCGATTCTGGAAACACTTTGTTGCAGCATGTTACCTCGAATTGAAGCAGATCGTTTAGCGTTCATTAGAAGTCATCAGTTAAAACTGAGAGCATAAATACCGGTAATGTATATGAGCCTTGACGACGCAAATACAGATATTTAAAATTAGTTTCTAATAAGTTTTCAAACAACTCTAAGATGTAACTAAAACTATTCGAATTTAAGCTTAATGTTTTTCTTGGCGTTATGTTTCATATGCGGCTCATTGGGCCTCACGGGTTCTCTAGTACAATACAATAATTGAAAATATGATGTCATTTTGAGAAATTTTACAAAACTACAACATAGCAGCGCATAAATAAAATATTATTAAAAGCAACAAAGATTAACAATCCATTGATTAAATGAATGGAAAAGGCGTTCCTGTCATCCCACAATACGGCGGAGTTTGCAAAAGGTATACTAGTTTTTGCAGGCGTTGTTTCGTATGGTACTCAGCCATACATATACAATAAGTGCCGGCTATGTATAACAAGCTTTATTTTTACAATGATTTCCTTGTAAAATCAAATAACTCAATTGTTAATATAAGTGTAGTAAAAAGATTCGTTCACTCATCTATTATTACAATTAATACAATAATAGCATTCCCCAAAAATTTAAGTTGCCTTTTTTAAAATAAAACTTATTATGATATCTTCTGGCCAAAAGTTTAATTATCGTTCTGATTTTAAAATATTTATTTAACATTGCAAAGTTTAAAGTAAATTATTCACCTACTATAGGAGGGTTTCGAAAAGGGTAATTAACTTCAAAAAATACAAAAGGATTTTTTTATTTTAAGAAAATAAGCAGAAACCAGATTTATTTATCTTAGTAGCAAAAATGCTATACAAATATATAGCACGGGTTACTTTTGTATTAGTCTTACTCTTATCCCATTTAAATACTATAATAATGATAGTATCAATAAACAAATGCATATTATTTATGTAAAGGAGACTTTGTCCTGACCGCACCAGCCTAACAGATGCGTTGGCCACTGGCAACAAGGTCTACCGGCAGCAAACACGACTACATCCCCTTCACCCGTCACGGAACTGGTTCAGCTCGGACATTTCGCACCACCAATCGTAGGTCAGGTTGGTGGTCGTAGACCTTGTTGGCCGCGGACCTTGGCGCGTCCCCCTGGGGGCCAGAAACAGAGGATAGCTATCGCCCGCGCTCTACTGAAAATCCCATCCATCCTCATACTAGACGAGGCTACCAGGTCAGTTGCAAGGGAAAGACTTGATCATAAAAAATGTTAAAATGTAACATGTAAATATGTAAAATGTAAAAATGTAGAAGAAGACGACGACGACGACGACGACGACGACGACGACGACGACGACGACGACGACGACGACGACGACGACGACGACGACGACGACGACGACGACGACGACGACGACGACGACGACGACGACGACGACGACGACGACGACGACGACGACGACGACGACGACGACGACGACGACGACGACGACGACGACGACGACGACGACGACGACGACGACGACGACGACGACGACGACGACGACGACGACGACGACGACGACGACGACGACGACGACGACGACGACGACGACGACGACGACGACGACGACGACGACGACGACGACGACGACGACGACGACGACGACGACGACGACGACGACGACGACGACGACGACGACGACGACGACGACGACGACGACGACGACGACGACGACGACGACGACGACGACGACGACGACGACGACGACGACGACGACGACGACGACGACGACGACGACGACGACGACGACGACGACGACGACGACGACGACGACGACGACGACGACGACGACGACGACGACGACGACGACGACGACGACGACGACGACGACGACGACGACGACGACGACGACGACGACGACGACGACGACGACGACGACGACGACGACGACGACGACGACGACGACGACGACGACGACGACGACGACGACGACGACGACGACGACGACGACGACGACGACGACTACCAGGTCAGTTGCAAGGGAATGACTTGATCGTAAAACATGTTAAAATGTAACATGTAAAAATGTAACATGTGGAAATATAAGAAGTTAAAATGTAACATGTTAAAATGTAACGTGTTAAAATGTAACATTTTAAAATGTAACATGCTTAAATGTAACGTGTTAAAATGTAACATATTAAAATGAAACATGTAAAAATGTAACATGTAAAATTGTAACCTTTTAAAATGTAACATGCTTAAAGGTAACTTGTTAAAATGTAACACATTAAAAACGTTATGAGTACTGGTATGAGTAAAAGTTTTTATGTCAGCTTGGTAGTTGAGTGATTATAGTACTGCTGTAATCAGAAGGTAGCTGGTTTGATTCTATGTTACTTTGTTTGTATTACCCGTCACTAGTTTGGTATTACTAATTTAATTAATCTTTGTCACAGGTGTACGAGGCTGCTGGGCTGGCCAATGCTGACAGTTTTATCCGACAGTTCCCTGATGGCTACAGTACCATTCTGGGGGAGAGAGGAGTTACCGTGTCTGGGGGCCAGAAACAGAGGATAGCTATCGCCCGCGCTCTACTGAAAATCCCATCCATCCTCATACTAGACGAGGCTACCAGGTCAGTTGCAAGGGAAAGACTTGATCATAAAAAATGTTAAAATGTAACATGTAAATATGTAAAATGTAAAAATGTAGAAGAAGACGACGACGACGACGACGACGACGACGACGACGACGACGACGACGACGACGACGACGACGACGACGACGACGACGACGACGACGACGACGACGACGACGACGACGACGACGACGACGACGACGACGACGACGACGACGACGACGACGACGACGACGACGACGACGACGACGACGACGACGACGACGACGACGACGACGACGACGACGACGACGACGACGACGACGACGACGACGACGACGACGACGACGACGACGACGACGACGACGACGACGACGACGACGACGACGACGACGACGACGACGACGACGACGACGACGACGACGACGACGACGACGACGACGACGACGACGACGACGACGACGACGACGACGACGACGACGACGACGACGACGACGACGACGACGACGACGACGACGACGACGACGACGACGACGACGACGACGACGACGACGACGACGACGACTACCAGGTCAGTTGCAAGGGAATGACTTGATCGTAAAACATGTTAAAATGTAACATGTAAAAATGTAACATGTGGAAATATAAGAAGTTAAAATGTAACATGTTAAAATGTAACGTGTTAAAATGTAACATTTTAAAATGTAACATGCTTAAATGTAACGTGTTAAAATGTAACATATTAAAATGAAACATGTAAAAATGTAACATGTAAAATTGTAACCTTTTAAAATGTAACATGCTTAAAGGTAACTTGTTAAAATGTAACACATTAAAAACGTTATGAGTACTGGTATGAGTAAAAGTTTTTATGTCAGCTTGGTAGTTGAGTGATTATAGTACTGCTGTAATCAGAAGGTAGCTGGTTTGATTCTATGTTACTTTGTTTGTATTACCCGTCACTAGTTTGGTATTACTAATTTAATTAATCTTTGTCACAGGTGTACGAGGCTGCTGGGCTGGCCAATGCTGACAGTTTTATCCGACAGTTCCCTGATGGCTACAGTACCATTCTGGGGGAGAGAGGAGTTACCGTGTCTGGGGGCCAGAAACAGAGGATAGCTATCGCCCGCGCTCTACTGAAAATCCCATCCATCCTCATACTAGACGAGGCTACCAGGTCAGTTGCAAGGGAAAGACTTGATCATAAAAAATGTTAAAATGTAACATGTAAATATGTAAAATGTAAAAATGTAGAAGAAGACGACGACGACGACGACGACGACGACGACGACGACGACGACGACGACGACGACGACGACGACGACGACGACGACGACGACGACGACGACGACGACGACGACGACGACGACGACGACGACGACGACGACGACGACGACGACGACGACGACGACGACGACGACGACGACGACGACGACGACGACGACGACGACGACGACGACGACGACGACGACGACGACGACGACGACGACGACGACGACGACGACGACGACGACGACGACGACGACGACGACGACGACGACGACGACGACGACGACGACGACGACGACGACGACGACGACGACGACGACGACGACGACGACGACGACGACGACGACGACGACGACGACGACGACGACGACGACGACGACGACGACGACGACGACGACGACGACGACGACGACGACGACGACGACGACGACGACGACGACGACGACGACGACGACGACGACGACGACGACGACGACGACGACGACGACGACGACGACGACGACGACGACGACGACGACGACGACGACGACGACGACGACGACGACGACGACGACGACGACGACGACGACGACGACGACGACGACGACGACGACGACGACGACGACGACGACGACGACGACGACGACGACGACGACGACGACGACGACGACGACGACGACGACGACGACGACGACGACGACGACGACGACGACGACGACGACGACGACGACGACGACGACGACGACGACGACGACGACGACGACGACGACGACGACGACGACGACGACGACGACGACGACGACGACGACGACGACGACGACGACGACGACGACGACGACGACGACGACGACGACGACGACGACGACGACGACGACGACGACGACTACCAGGTCAGTTGCAAGGGAATGACTTGATCGTAAAACATGTTAAAATGTAACATGTAAAAATGTAACATGTGGAAATATAAGAAGTTAAAATGTAACATGTTAAAATGTAACGTGTTAAAATGTAACATTTTAAAATGTAACATGCTTAAATGTAACGTGTTAAAATGTAACATATTAAAATGAAACATGTAAAAATGTAACATGTAAAATTGTAACCTTTTAAAATGTAACATGCTTAAAGGTAACTTGTTAAAATGTAACACATTAAAAACGTTATGAGTACTGGTATGAGTAAAAGTTTTTATGTCAGCTTGGTAGTTGAGTGATTATAGTACTGCTGTAATCAGAAGGTAGCTGGTTTGATTCTATGTTACTTTGTTTGTATTACCCGTCACTAGTTTGGTATTACTAATTTAATTAATCTTTGTCACAGGTGTACGAGGCTGCTGGGCTGGCCAATGCTGACAGTTTTATCCGACAGTTCCCTGATGGCTACAGTACCATTCTGGGGGAGAGAGGAGTTACCGTGTCTGGGGGCCAGAAACAGAGGATAGCTATCGCCCGCGCTCTACTGAAAATCCCATCCATCCTCATACTAGACGAGGCTACCAGGTCAGTTGCAAGGGAAAGACTTGATCATAAAAAATGTTAAAATGTAACATGTAAATATGTAAAATGTAAAAATGTAGAAGAAGACGACGACGACGACGACGACGACGACGACGACGACGACGACGACGACGACGACGACGACGACGACGACGACGACGACGACGACGACGACGACGACGACGACGACGACGACGACGACGACGACGACGACGACGACGACGACGACGACGACGACGACGACGACGACGACGACGACGACGACGACGACGACGACGACGACGACGACGACGACGACGACGACGACGACGACGACGACGACGACGACGACGACGACGACGACGACGACGACGACGACGACGACGACGACGACGACGACGACGACGACGACGACGACGACGACGACGACGACGACGACGACGACGACGACGACGACGACGACGACGACGACGACGACGACGACGACGACGACGACGA
>NW_026543390.1:30000-31411 GCF_028750875.1 Macrosteles quadrilineatus
CGCCCGCGCTCTACTGAAAATCCCATCCATCCTCATACTAGACGAGGCTACCAGGTCAGTTGCAAGGGAAAGACTTGATCATAAAAAATGTTAAAATGTAACATGTAAATATGTAAAATGTAAAAATGTAGAAGAAGACGACGACGACGACGACGACGACGACGACGACGACGACGACGACGACGACGACGACGACGACGACGACGACGACGACGACGACGACGACGACGACGACGACGACGACGACGACGACGACGACGACGACGACGACGACGACGACGACGACGACGACGACGACGACGACGACGACGACGACGACGACGACGACGACGACGACGACGACGACGACGACGACGACGACGACGACGACGACGACGACGACGACGACGACGACGACGACGACGACGACGACGACGACGACGACGACGACGACGACGACGACGACGACGACGACGACGACGACGACGACGACGACGACGACGACGACGACGACGACGACGACGACGACGACGACGACGACGACGACGACGACGACGACGACGACGACGACGACGACGACGACGACGACGACGACGACGACGACGACGACGACGACGACGACGACGACGACGACGACGACGACGACGACGACGACGACGACGACGACGACGACGACGACGACGACGACGACGACGACGACGACGACGACGACGACGACGACGACGACGACGACGACGACTACCAGGTCAGTTGCAAGGGAATGACTTGATCGTAAAACATGTTAAAATGTAACATGTAAAAATGTAACATGTGGAAATATAAGAAGTTAAAATGTAACATGTTAAAATGTAACGTGTTAAAATGTAACATTTTAAAATGTAACATGCTTAAATGTAACGTGTTAAAATGTAACATATTAAAATGAAACATGTAAAAATGTAACATGTAAAATTGTAACCTTTTAAAATGTAACATGCTTAAAGGTAACTTGTTAAAATGTAACACATTAAAAACGTTATGAGTACTGGTATGAGTAAAAGTTTTTATGTCAGCTTGGTAGTTGAGTGATTATAGTACTGCTGTAATCAGAAGGTAGCTGGTTTGATTCTATGTTACTTTGTTTGTATTACCCGTCACTAGTTTGGTATTACTAATTTAATTAATCTTTGTCACAGGTGTACGAGGCTGCTGGGCTGGCCAATGCTGACAGTTTTATCCGACAGTTCCCTGATGGCTACAGTACCATTCTGGGGGAGAGAGGAGTTACCGTGTCTGGGGGCCAGAAACAGAGGATAGCTATCGCCCGCGCTCTACTGAAAATCCCATCCATCCTCATACTAGACGAGGCTACCAGGTCAGTTGCAAGGGAAAGACTTGATCATAAAAAATGTTAAAATGTAACATGTAAATATGTAAAATGTAAAAATGTAGA
>NW_026543391.1:0-2500 GCF_028750875.1 Macrosteles quadrilineatus
ACGTTTTTAATGTGTTACATTTTAACAAGTTACCTTTAAGCATGTTACATTTTAAAAGGTTACAATTTTACATGTTACATTTTTACATGTTACATTTTAATATGTTACATTTTAACACGTTACATTTAAGCATGTTACATTTTAAAATGTTACATTTTAACACGTTACATTTTAACATGTTACATTTTACATGTTACATTTTAACATGTTTTACGATCAAGTCATTCCCTTGCAACTGACCTGGTAGCCTCGTCTAGTATGAGGATGGATGGGATTTTCAGTAGAGCGCGGGCGATAGCTATCCTCTGTTTCTGGCCCCCAGACACGGTAACTCCTCTCTCCCCCAGAATGGTACTGTAGCCATCAGGGAACTGTCGGATAAAACTGTCAGCATTGGCCAGCCCAGCAGCCTCGTACACCTGTGACAAAGATTAATTAAATTAGTAATACCAAACTAGTGACAGGTAATACAAACAAAGTAACATAGAATCAAACCCGCTACCTTCTAATTACAAGGCGAGTACAGCAGTACTATAATCACTCAACCACCAAGCTGACATAAAAACTTTTACTCATACCAGTACTCATAACGTTTTTAATGTGTTACATTTTAACAAGTTACCTTTAAGCATGTTACATTTTAAAAGGTTACAATTTTACATGTTACATTTTTACATGTTACATTTTAATATGTTACATTTTAACACGTTACATTTAAGCATGTTACATTTTAAAATGTTACATTTTAACACGTTACATTTTAACATGTTACATTTTAAATTCTTATATTTCCACATGTTACATTTTTACATGTTACATTTTAACATGTTTTACGATCAAGTCATTCCCTTGCAACTGACCTGGTAGCCTCGTCTAGTATGAGGATGGATGGGGTTTTCAGTAGAGCGCGGGCGATAGCTATCCTCTGTTTCTGGCCCCCAGACACGGTAACTCCTCTCTCCCCCAGAATGGTACTGTAGCCATCAGGGAACTGTCGGATAAAACTGTCAGCATTGGCCAGCCCAGCAGCCTCGTACACCTGTGACAAAGATTAATTAAATTAGTAATACCAAACTAGTGACAGGTAATACAAACAAAGTAACATAGAATCAAACCAGCTACCTTCTGATTACAAGGCGAGTACAGCAGTACTATAATCACTCAACCACCAAGCTGACATAAAAACCGTCGTCGTCGTCGTCGTCGTCGTCGTCGTCGTCGTCGTCGTCGTCGTCGTCGTCGTCGTCGTCGTCGTCGTCGTCGTCGTCGTCGTCGTCGTCGTCGTCGTCGTCGTCGTCGTCGTCGTCGTCGTCGTTCGTCGTCGTCGTCGTCGTCGTCGTCGTCGTCGTCGTCGTCGTCGTCGTCGTCGTCGTCGTCGTCGTCGTCGTCGTCGTCGTCGTCGTCGTCGTCGTCGTCGTCGTCGTCGTCGTCGTCGTCGTCGTCGTCGTCGTCGTGGTCGTCTACATTTTTACATTTTACATATTTACATGTTACATTTTAACATTTTTTATGATCAAGTCTTTCCCTTGCAACTGACCTGGTAGCCTCGTCTAGTATGAGGATGGATGGGATTTTCAGTAGAGCGCGGGCGATAGCTATCCTCTGTTTCTGGCCCCCAGACACGGTAACTCCTCTCTCCCCCAGAATGGTACTGTAGCCATCAGGGAACTGTCGGATAAAACTGTCAGCATTGGCCAGCCCAGCAGCCTCGTACACCTGTGACAAAGATTAATTAAATTAGTAATACCAAACTAGTGACGGGTAATACAAACAAAGTAACATAGAATCAAACCAGCTACCTTCTGATTACAGCAGTACTATAATCACTCAACCACCAAGCTGACATAAAAACTTTTACTCATACCAGTACTCATAACGTTTTTAATATGTTACATTTTAACAAGTTACCTTTAAGCATGTTACATTTTAAAAGGTTACAATTTTACATGTTACATTTTTACATGTTACATTTTAATATGTTACATTTTAACACGTTACATTCAAGCATGTTACATTTTAAAATGTTACATTTTAACACGTTACATTTTAACATGTTACATTTTAAATTCTTATATTTCCACATGTTACATTTTTACATGTTACATTTTAACATGTTTTACGATCAAGTCATTCCCTTGCAACTGACCTGGTAGCCTCGTCTAGTATGAGGATGGATGGGGTTTTCAGTAGAGCGCGGGCGATAGCTATCCTCTGTTTCTGGCCCCCAGACACGGTAACTCCTCTCTCCCCCAGAATGGTACTGTAGCCATCAGGGAACTGTCGGATAAAACTGTCAGCATTGGCCAGCCCAGCAGCCTCGTACACCTGTGACAAAGATTAATTAAATTAGTAATACCAAACTAGTGACAGGTAATACAAACAAAGTAACATAGAATCAAACCAGCTACCTTCTGATTACAAGGCGAGTACAGCAGTACTATAATCACTCAACCACCAAGCTGACATAAAAACCGTCGTCGTCGTCGTCGTCGTCGTCGTC